>NW_011366124.1:26062-56451 GCF_000735185.1 Notothenia coriiceps | reverse complement strand
AGACGAGGGGAGACGAGGAGAGACGAGGAGAGACGAGGAGAGACGAGACGAGGAGAGAAGTGGAGAGGAGAGACGAGGAGAGGAGTGGAGAGACGAGGAGAGGAGAGACGAGGAGAGGAGTGGAGAGACGAGGAAAAACGAGGAGAGGAGAGGAGTGGAGAGGAGAGACGAGGAGAGACGAGGAGAGGAGAGGAGAGACGAGGAGAGACGAGGAGAGACGAGGAGAGGAGTGGAGAGGAGTGGAGAGACGAGATGAGGAGAGAAGTGGAGAGGAGAGACGAGGAGAGACGAGGAGAGGAGAGGAGAGGAGAGACGAGGAGAGACGAGGAGAGGAGAGGAGAGACGAGGAGAGGAGTGGAGAGACGAGGAGAGGAGTGGAGAGACGAGGAGAGACGACGAGAGGAGTGGACAGACGAGGAGAGGAGTGGAGAGACGAGGAGAGGAGTGGAGAGACGAGGAGAGACGAGGAGAGGAGTGGAGAGACGAGGAGACGAGGAGAGACGAGGAGAGACGAGGAGAGGAGTGGAGAGACGAGGAGAGGAGTGGAGAGACGAGGAGAGACGAGGAGAGACGAGGAGAGGAGAGACGAGGAGTGGAGAGGAGTGGAGAGGAGAGACGAGGAGAGGAGTGGAGAGACGAGGAGAAACGAGGAGAGGAGAGACGAGGAGAGGAGGGAGAGACGAGGAGAGACGAGGAGAGGAGTGGAGAGACGAGGAGAGACGAGGAGAGGAGTGGAGAGACGAGGAGAGACGAGGAGAGGAGAGACGAGGAGTGGAGAGACGAGGAGAGACGATGAGAGGAGTGGAGAGATGAGGAGAGATGAGGAGAGAGGAGTGGAGAGGAGTGGAGAGACGAGGAGAAGGAGTGGAGAGACGAGGAGAGGAGTGGAGAGACGAGGAGAGACGAGGAGAGGAGTGGAGAGACGAGGAGAGACGAGGAGAGGAGTGGAGAGACGAGGAGACGAGGAGAGACGAGGAGAGACGAGGAGAGGAGTGGAGAGACGAGGAGAGACGAGGAGAGACGAGGAGAGGAGTGGAGAGACGAGGAGAGGAGTGGAGAGACGAGGAGAGACGAGGAGAGACGAGGAGAGGAGAGACGAGGAGTGGAGAGACGAGGAGAGACGATGAGAGGAGTGGAGAGATGAGGAGAGATGAGGAGAGAGGAGTGGAGAGGAGTGGAGAGACGAGGAGAGACGAGGAGAGGAGTGGAGAGACGGTGGAGAGACGAGGAGAAACGAGGAGAGGAGAGACGAGGAGAGGAGAGACGAGGAGAGGAGTGGAGAGACGAGGAGAGACGAGGAGAGACAAGGAGAGGAGAGGAGAGACGAGGAGAGACGAGGAGAGACGAGGAGAGGAGTGGAGAGACGAGGAGAGACGAGGAGAGGAGTGGAGAGACGAGGAGAGACGAGGAGAGGAGTGGAGAGACGAGGAGAGGAGTGGAAAGACGAGGAGAGACGAGGAGAGGAGTGGAGAGACGAGGAGAAACGAGGAGAGACGAGGGACGAGGAGAGGAGAGACGAGGAGAGGAGAGACGAGGAGAGACGAGGAGAGACGAGACGAGGAGAGACGAGGAGAGGAGGGACGAGGAGTGGAGAAGAGAGACGAGACGAGGAGAGACGAGGAGTGGAGAGACGAGACGAGGAGAGACGAGACGAGGAGAGGAGTGGAGAGACGAGACGAGGAGAGGAGAGATGAGGAGAGGAGGGACGAGGAGTGGAGAAGAGAGACGAGACGAGGNTTTTATTTGATAAAGGAAATTTACTGCCGTACACTTAGTAGTCCGTAGTTCCGAAGAATAGAGATAGTTTGAGCAGCCTTTTGCAAAAAATAAACCTCACCTCCCAAACAAATATTATTATAGACAAAAATCGGGCTTTACTAAAGGAGAAGGGGCAGGTAGTCTACGACCACGAAATCGAAAAAAAAGGCCCCAAACTGTTCTGGTCTTCTTTTCTCCGGGGGATAGAGCAGGAAAAAGAGAGACAGTGCAATTAAACATAAAGACGGACGTGTAGCCTTTCGTTCCGCTACCAAGAACCGGCACCTACAGGAACTATATGGGCTATAGTCCACTAGACCATCCTTTTCGGAGGCAATAACGACGGGCAACCGGGTCCATTCCGGCGAAGTTCAGAGTCCAAACACATAGAAACTTAGGCATGCCGTCTAATACCAATTACACGCAGCTTGTACTTTGGGCTCCACGAGGTCAGGACAGGTTCTGCAAATGAAATTGGCGCTCTCCGGCCAGCTGATGCACCTTGCGGCCCTCTCGTCTTACAAAGAAACGCCACAATGAGACTTATAAAAACGTGGACAAAGAACTCCTAACTTGTAACCTCTTATCTATCGGCAATCCCACCCACCCGTTCCTGCCAGAGTGCTTTGACCTCGCTTTGTATACAGTCGATTGTTCTCCGTAACGTTACCCGCCCTCTGATGTGCTTTGGTTAGTTGGATTGCAAACAACATTTGCAAAAATACTCATTTTAAATCATAGAGATAAATAGTGTTGTGTGTGGAAAAGGATTGAATGGCAGTGCGAGATATCTGCCGAAGATGGGCTCCAGAGGAGACATTTGCTAAGAAATCTAAACATATACGTTGAAAACAGCTATAAGGAAACCGGATCACCGACGTTCATGCATGTACATTACAGGGCTGGAAAATTCAAATCCACTCTCTCATATCAATGTTGATGACTTCATTGCTGATTTACAGTGAAAAACAGAGGAATCAAGCGACTGAGAGGGCGGCATCGTTGCTCTGCTGCTTTTTATATGTAGTGATCTCCTGCCAGTAAATAGCCACATCCATCGGATACATATTGTGTCAAAGCCTGGTGGGGCTCATCGCCTACTACCTAACATCTTCTTTCATCTGGCAACATAAATGTCACCCATTTTGAGCCAGGTGTTTCTCTGTTGGGCCAGTCTAGGAATTTAGGATTGATTGATTTTCTCCTGATCAACACCCTCCCTCCTTCCTCCCTTCCTACACCTACCTACCAAAACACCCACCCTGCCTCCCCCTGAACCTATCACTGGTTTTTTTTGGGAAGATGGGCTGTCTTGGCAATAGTAAGACTGAAGACCAACGAAATGAGGAGAAGGCACAGAGGGAAGCCAACAAAAAGATAGAGAAGCAGCTCCAAAAAGACAAACAGATATACCGAGCCACTCACCGGCTACTACTATTAGGTAGGTTTTCTAAAATGTCATCATTATTGCATATGTGTCTGTTCAATATTTGTCGCATTTTGTACCCAATTGTTGCACCCACACAGAAGAAAACACCTGTCTAAATACAAATGTAACCACTGATGTAACCATGTAAATAGAAAAACATGTTTCACAGGCTATGACACTATATGATGCAATGACATGATGTCTCTACACCAGGTTTTTACATTGTCTTGACACAGGACAGTTGAAAAGCAGGCCTGTCTGGTGCATTCATGGCTTCTCATGGAGAATCATTATAGAACATGTGAGAGATCGTGGACAGACAGACAGTATTTGTGTAAAGGCAGCATGGAGGTCACACTAATAATTTTTTTTAGATATACCGGACAGCACATTGCAAAATGTGTGTTAGTGTATATTCACCTTGAGTCATTAAGGTCTATACTTAGGCTCCATTTTTGGTGCTGTTTGTCACACTCCATGCTCACCTTTTCGCATAATCCTCTCCTCACTAGCTATTCTGAAAATGGATATTCTAATCAGTCGTTAAAAAAGTGGACTATTTTTTATTTGATGATGCTATTTCTGGCTTTATCATCCAGGCCTCCATGTCATCATGATACAGTCTGAACCTCAAGGCCAGGGCTAGTATCCTGCCAAGCCTCTTTCAGTACGGAGAGCAAATTAGGATTACTATTAGGATTACTAGCTTCCCTTTAAACACTGTCCTGCTCTTTCTAATCTGAAATGGATCCTTGATTTGTACACTTGCTCTCGGGCTCTAAATGGCAGGCCTGCAGCCTAGTTCCTTGTTTCCAGGAGATGTTATGGCCTGGCTTCTTTCAATTTAAGTTTGTTAGGACAATGTGTTTTTCATTGTGAACATGCATGTTCGTATTTTATAATGCCATCATTTTAGAAAATTACATCTTCTCTATTCTTAAAATGATTTATTAGGGCTTGATGAGATCTTACTTCTCCTCAATAAAACAAATTTAAAATAGAGCTAATGTATCTCTGATTAGTCCTGAATGCAGAGGTGACGAAGATCCTTTACCTCCATAAGAGTACCGATACAACATTGTTCAATTAACCTCTAATGTCTAAGTGAAAGTGTAGACTTACTGTCACCAAAATGTTCTTAAAGTGGCAGTAGACAACTCTCCCTCACTGCAACGAGACACAACCACTAAGCTTTATGCCACCGATGTTAGATGATGCCACCAAACTGCAAACAGAATTACATAGTGAGAGCGAGGCTTATAAGCAACCAAACTAGACAAAGAAGGACTCATTAACGTATAGATATGACATTGTGCAAAAAACATTTACCCTGTAATAAGATAAAGCAAAAAAATATGCCTATTTCCACTTTAAGGTTTTTGTTTTAAATCCCAATTTGAGAAATGTGACATCCACGCACTTCTAAAAAAGTTGGGAACTAGTTGTTTAATATTCACCAATGTCTTGTATTTCATAAGCTTACCATGTTCAACCTTTATCTGAAGAGTATCTGCAGCATAAACTTTCACAAATCTGGTGATACGCTTCAAACAATCATTGTCTAGTTTCAGATGGATCTCCATTATTGATGTTTTAGTTTGGGCCCTTTGAAGGAGTTTGTTCACCTCTTGATAAACATCTCTGACTTATTTTCCTTTCTTTCTGCTTTCAGGGGCCGGTGAATCCGGGAAAAGCACGATAGTCAAACAGATGCGAATATTGCACGTCAATGGCTTCAATGCAGAGTAAGTGGTCTCCCCCCATGTTTTCTTTGTGACACATATATTTCAATGTTAAACTAGTTAATTATTGGGGGTGATTGGGTGACTCGGACATACTTGTTGCCCAAATACCTTGATAAAGTGATGATGTTTTGGGTATTTTGCATTGACAAGTGATAGGAAGGTTGATAGGTACTGAAATGGACCTGCATGCAAAGTTAGTTTAGAGCTTGGTTCCCAACAAGGTGGAAAATTATCTCTTTGTTAATTGTAATTAATTGTAATCGACATCTGGACAAAGCATAACAACAACATGACTTTTAAAAGCAATTACTGGAAAATAATGTATTATTTTCTATTAATTGCCAGTATTTTTGATAATTTATGAATATCTTTAGGTATTCATCAAGAGTGTGTATCAGGAAATATTCTCTGGTTGCAGCTTCTCAAATGTGAGGACTCAATGTTCTCAGTTGCTTTCTATTGTATCTATTTAGCTGAAATCTCAGTAAATAAAATTGTCGGTAAAAAAAGCCCAAGATATTTATGATGAAATTATGATGGGTTTTTTTTTTTAATGAATTTCCAATATTATGTAGACTAAATGACTATTTGAGAAAATAATAATAATAAGTATCACCTTTGTTGAACATTTTCATGTTCTGTACTGATTGTCAAACATATAGACATTTTAAAGTATTTTATATGAAACTTTTAAAAGTGCTATCAGTTGTCAGTACAACAAAGAAAAATATAAATACTTTCCTGCGATATAAACGAGCAACTTTTATCCTCAGCCAGAGAGAATAAAAGTACATTTCCTCTTATTGTTTAACGGGACATTGATATAGATTTCTACTATAAGAAAAGTTGCCAACTTTAGCCTTTTTTTTTGTGGAGCTCACTAGTAGCACCAGAGGTTTTTTATATATTTATCCTTCATTCATGGAAACATTACCCTGGGCTTTTTAAAGCCGCCCTGTTTTGTGAATTTCCTAAAACTCAATCCCTAGTTGATGCAATGGAAACAATTGTCACATTTTTCTAATCTTAATAATCGCTTTCCTAGAAAGGTTTTTTTTGGGTATGAGCATCATCATGTGATTATTTTTGGGTCATGGCGAACACATGCTCCTGACAGACGCTCTCCTATAATGACCCCCCCCCCCCGGTTTACAGTAGCTCCGGGGGTTTTGTTTCTCTCTTTGGGCCGGAGGAGTTCCCCTGGCCAGGTTTCCCCTCCCAGTGCAAGGTGCTGGGAGGATGAGGAAGATGAGGAGGGGGAGATAAATGGGAGGGATGAGGGTGAGAACGGCAGTGTGAGGAATGTAGTCTTACTCTCTCTCCGTCAGTCTGAGAAAAGCAACAAGGAGCCAAGGGAAGCTCCATGAATCCACTCTTCCAAAGTTCAAACTTCTCCTTGAGGGAATAATCAGATTCTAATCAGTTCTTAGCCATTTTCTTCCAAAATCAAACATTTTAAGGAGGTATCACTGGTTCCCCTGACTTAAGAACGTTTTACAGTGTAGCCAGAACAAACTGAAATGGCACAAGGAGAGCACAGACGTTTTGATCGGCTGTAAAAAGGTATCAGTTCTCTCACACTACAACTTCTGCCAAGTTTCATTCAAATCGGACCAGTAGTTTTCCCATAATGTTGGTAACAAACCAACAAACATACAGTCATTATACGTTTAATATATAACATTTTATAAGTACATCATTGTATATGCTAAGAACCAGAACACCAAGTTTTAATTTATCTGTGCATCTCTATTTATTGTGAGAAAAATACAAAAAAATATATATAATAGGGTTTCCGGTAACAATTCATTTAATTATTGGTGAATCTACTGTTTATTGTATTTACTTATTAATCACTTGGTTAATCAAATATGGAAGAGGCCCTTCATAGTTTCCTGGATCACAAGGTGACATCCGCAGTTGTTGCTTGTTTTCTCTGACCAGCAAAAATATTCACGTAGAAAGGGCAAAGAAATTCACATTGGAGAAGCGGCAATTATTATCAAAATATTTTCTATTTCGATAAACCAACAAAACCTTTGTCTGAAAAGGTTCCTTTTTAAAGAGTTTATCCCAAAACAATACAGCACAATTATCAGATTGATAAGTGAATTCCTTCCATCACAGGTTTTCCACCGTGGGTTATTTTTGTATCTGATTCTGATTATAACGACCAGAGCAAAGTCATATATATTAGATAAAGGAGTTGCTTTCTGTGAAACTGGACTTTTAAGCTCTGTCGAATGACAGATTTTCTGTTGCATTTAGATTATTATATCATGATTATTGATAATTCTGATATTTTAAAGTTTTAAATGTCTTCTGTAATTAAAGCACCACTAGTAATTACAGAAATATATGTTAAATGTTTTATTTTATGGTACTTGGTTATTAATACGGAGATGTCCAACTCTGTAATTATCCTCCAATAATAATTTACAGTAAAAAAGGAACAATATAAAAGAAGGGTTTAAAATATACAACAATAAATGGACAACAACATATTATTTGCTAAAGCTTTGGATCATACTTTGTGCTCATAGTAGATTGTAGTTAATATTAGACTTCAAAACACCTCAAATGTCCCCTTAAAGTCCATGTTGTCCTCCACACCCCCACTCTGTTTCATAAATGCTGTTCTCGTCTGGTATCAGATAAAAATATGATTTTTCCTGAACAGATGCATGATCCATATTAGTGACTGAAATAATATATACCTAGTAACCATTGATAATAATAATATGTTTAATTAGAATTGATCAAAGTCATGAACTGTGTTGACTGTTAACATTGAATCACGTTGAATAAAGTTGAAACATTCTTTCAATTTATGCTTTTGTATAAATAAAACAAATGTCTTCGTTCTTCACAGGGAGAAAAAACAGAAAATCCATGATATTAAAAACAACATTAAAGAAGCTATAGAGGTAAGTCATTGATCTTTTGATTCCTTTGAAATGATATGTACGAATATGTTTAAAAAGTATGAAACAAGACTGAGCGCTGAGACAAAAAAGTTAATTCCTGGAGTTCACAATGTACTCTGAGTCATAATAAATCATTGTATTAAGTTTGGTTCTTTTTCTCTCCATTCAGACGATCATTGCTGCCATGATCACGCTCACACCGCCATGCAAGTTAGCCTGTCCTGCAAACCAGTCCCGAATCGAGTATGTCATGCACCAAGTCAACCGGAAGGATTTTGAGTTTCCTTCAGTAAGTTTCACTTGACCTCCTTGGGATCTACCCACTCTGACTTCTGTACTAGTTTGTCTGTCACATTTTACACTAAAAACCTTGTTAGTCTAATGTCATCTGGATGGCCTTGCACAGGTTGTGATATCACATTATTACATCTTATCATCAGTATCAGAGGCAGTATTTGGAAACAATTTTGATAATTAACAACAAGAACAAATTATTTATGTATTATCAAAAAATGCCAAAGCTTTCATCACTGATATTAAAATATTACATGTGTTGGTTTTTGGACTATTCATTAGACATTTAAATATGTATTCATGTGCTCTTGGAAATTGTGATATGCATTTTTCGCTTAATTTTTAAACAGTAAACAGTACAAATAATTACATTATTTAATAATAGAAATGATAGATGAGTTGCAGCCTCTAGTTAAAAGGTTAAGAATCAAGACTTTACACAGAGGCAAATCTTAATCCCAGCCTGATTTGTCTGCATATTGTCCCTGCAAGATATCAAGCTGATAATGCAAATCAGCTTTCATTTCTATGTTTGGTTTTTCATAAATATTTAGGTCTATGTGTCATAGCTGCTATTAAAGTCACATCAGGCCTGCCAAGCAGGTCCCGGGCGGGGGGTGCGGCAGGTGCCTCCCCTGGCAGCAGCGTGTGTTTGCGCAGTGATTCACTCATTAGCAGGTGTGCTTACGCTGGGGAGGCTGTCGATTGAATGAGCCTCTCACCTGAGAGATCCACGCCTCCCATTAACACTGATTGTCTGTAATAATAACTCTAAGTGTGTCCAGAGGGACCCGTCCCCCAGGAGCACAGAGGCTCAGAGGAGGTCCCGCCTGAGCCTCTTAGAGACACGTAAATATGGTATAAAAAAAAAAGGCCATAACTGGGTATGAGGAACCTTAAAGTTAAGATGAAACCATCATTTATACACCCTTTGATAAACAGAAAAATAATCTGTGGCAAATGTGATTATTCATTAAATAGTTAAGTCATTTTCAAGCAACAATTGCTGAAAAGTCCCGAAATATAGGAAAAGTTCTTCTGCTTTTCTCTGCTTCGTATCATTTAAAAAACAGTTCTGACTTGATGGACTACTGGTCCAACAAAACAGGGTCATTAAATAACTCATGTTGTACTTAATGAAATTGTGATGAACAAAGTAATTGAGAAAAGAATCAACAGATTAATGGAGAAGGATTAAAGATCATACGTGTTCTGTCTATAACCAGCATTCAGAGAAACACGATTGATCAAACTGATGATTTATTTAAAATCAAGATCAAAGGTTTTTTTTTATAGTAGCTTTATTGATTACCAGGAAATCTCTTTCAAGTCATAAAACAATTGTACATCTAAAGGAAGAACACTGCGTCTCTCCCTGTGTTTTTCCACCACGATAGCCTCAGTGTTTAAACTGGTTGTTTCCATGGCATGGAATTGTTTTCAGCAGCTGACTTTCCAGGGAAGAGAGAGTGTATTTGTGTGTAAGCAAAATAAAGTCTCCTGATATTGTCTTTGTTACTTGGTTCACGGCTCATTTATTATGCGGGCCTAACTCAAGCTGACCCTTTCTCCAGGCTGTCAGTCAGTCCCTCATTGAAGAGGGGGAGCCCAGGATCACACTTTGATCTGATTGTTTTTCATGTAGGGGTGTGGAGGGTGCACAATGATAGCTGGTTACCTAAAGTAATGTTTTATGAAGTTCCCAGAAGGCTATCTATTCTGTCCATTGAAGTGAATGAGTGGTTGTTCAGGAAGGAGAATACAGTAGAACACTTTTATAGGCTCTCCTCCTCCTCCCCCTCCCCCCCTCGTCTGGCCTTAGGGCACACTGGAAACCAGTTGGACTGGTTGAATCTGCCTTCAGCAGAGGAGGAAGAGAGGGAGAGAAAATAAGCACAAAGCCTGGATTGGATATCCAAAGTCTTGATTTCCTTTGGAGCTTTGTTTCGAATCAGTAATCCTGGTAGTTATTATTCTCAAAAAACGTAACACAAATGTTTTTCTACTCAAATGTTTATAATGAAAGGGATTAGCCTGGGACAAGTTATTGTAGACAAGTTCATTGTATTTACTTTCAAATGTGCCTTGCATGGCTTTACCATTTTAATGACACCCTCTGTTCTTACAAGTCCTCAATTTCTATTAGGATAAACTCTACAAATAACTGTTCAGCAGGAAAAAAGGAGAACAACAGCAACATGAACGCACAGACATGAAGGAGATGTTGTATGAACAGAGACACGTAGTTTTGGACGCACTTTAAATGCATAACCTTGGTCAAAAAGACTTAAAGTCCAGAAATATTTTAAATCACAAAAAAGAACAAATCACATACACCGCAATGTGTAACTTTTTGCTTACAATATAAGTGATATGATACCTCGAATATGTCTCCTGGTAGATTGCTACATTTGTTCTTTTTATGAATCCCATTTCATAGAAAGTAAACCGTAATTCTGCAGGTTGTCTTTAAAGCACAGGATCTCAAAGTAGGTCTACACTTCCGAACATTTACTTTTCTTAAAGTCCTCACAGAGCTGCACAACCACCATGAGAGGCATCGTGACATTTGTTTTCTCCTTTTCTCTGAGTTGTAGCATGACTACATGTGGATTGGTAAACACAAAGAGTAACTGATGGAAAATTGTCTAAATGTATATTATATGTTTTCTGATCTCATACAAGAAAGCTTGAACCAGCAAAAGTTGAGCAAATGTCTTTAATAACTTGTGAACTTCAGCTCTCAATGGAACTGAAACAATAAATCACATACTCCATTAGTCAATCTATATAAAAATGGCATTGCATTAAAGCTGTTTACCATTTACTACTTATCAGCTTCTAGTCTTTAAATGAACCAGGAAAGCTTTTGTAGTATTGGTACTCTTTGTTTTTGGCTAGAATCGGATATTTATCTCAAATGAAAAAGGAAATAAGGACATCAAAAAGAACACAGATGGGAACTACTCGGTTTACTTGTTTATAAGCCCATTGATCAGCTTGCATTTCCTTAACATGAAAGCTATGTCAGTAAACCAAACTCTTTGTACCTCTTGTATTTTACCCTCTAAATGCAAATGAATCATTAATATTCATGTACTAATATCTGATCCAATGTCAGCCATCTTCTTCCCCGAACTCCTTTGTATCCCTCAGTGCTGTGGTGTTCAGCAGAACCTGCCTACTCTCAGTTACACTAAGTATTTTTTAAGACTCTACAGTGAGAATGACACATAATGGCTTATTTGTGCCTGAGCGTGTTGTATGTGGCCCACTGCAGATCGTAGTGAGGAGATAGGCCCCTGTGTGGTGACAGCCGAGCCTTGTGTCCGTACAAAGCTCTCCATTTCTTCATGAACTCTCTGAACCTTTCTGTTTCCTGCCTCTGTCAGAGCCCGCTCATCTGCTGCTCCTCCTCGAGCCGGCCTTCAACTACGCACTAATCCAGGGAGAATCTCTGCCTCCCTACATCCGTCCCTAAACGTTTTTAGAGAGTCGGACGGGAAATACTGTTTTAAACCATAGACATATATATCCAATTATTCCACATCCTTTTCCTAAATTACCGTCACTAATTATGTACTGCATCCAATATAGGTTACGTCAGATCATCCACGACGTTTTAACACTTTTAGTCTTTTTCCTATTTTTCCTATTGATTAATTTTCTAACCTTTTTTTCTCTTCAAAATATTAGAAAATACTGACAAATGCCTTCTTATTAGTTTCCACAGCCCAATGTGACTTATTTAATAGAAATATTAGTTTTCCCCTGATATTAAATAAGACAAATACATTCGGTTTTCTGTCATTTAGGTCAAATAAAAGCATTCATTCTTCACATTTGAGAAACTTAAACAAGATGTTTTTTGGCATTTTTGTGTTTACAAAAACAAATCAAAAGATTATTAATTATCTAGATCCTTTCTAAATAATTTTCTGTTTTTCAAATAAACCCTCTGGAAATGACATTGTGCACTTTTTAGAAAACAATTTACGTGACGTGCCAACTGCCAAGTAGCGCTCCTCTACATCTCTACTAGTGGTATAGAGAAACATTAAAGACTTGCTCTATCAGATTCTTGTTCTGGTCACTCTTTTCTTTTAGATCTTTTTATGATTTCACATCTTTATTTCAGGGATGCTAAACCGAGGTTCTGACTCACAGTTATTTGTAGATGTGGTATGTCGTTAATCCAGACCCCTCTTTCTCTTTCCAGGAGTTTTATGACCATGCAAAGTTCCTCTGGCAGGACGAGGGTGTGCGGTTCTGCTGGGATAGGTCTAACGAATATCAACTCATCGACTGCGCTCAGTAGTAAGTCTCTATGTTTTCAAATATCTCCTGTTATATCCCTTTGTTTTACTTCCATACATACTGTGCAGTCACACATGAATATAAATGAAGGACGACACAAAGACATGCTTCATTTTTCTCTCTGTGTCTCTTTACACTTATACTGACATTGTGGGACATTTGGTTGTTTTGGTATGTGGTCACTTTGAGTGCAAACGTGTGTCTGTTCTTACTAGTGCGTTACAGCTTAGTGGATAAACTACAGTGTGCGTACATGTGGCTCATTTTATGGCACCGTGTAGTGCTGGTGATGGCAACACGTCCACAAGTATTTGGATGGATTGCCATGGAGTTTGCACACAGGATCTTCTCATCGGATTTATTGAAAATAATACAAATATAGTTTATCACCAGATTTATCTTTTTAACGTGGAGTCAGCAACTCTGGAGAAAGATATTTAAACTCAACACCCAAACAAATACCCGCCTCCTAATTTACCCTCTCCTCCCACTGCCTTTGTCTTCATTCATCTTTGGTCTTTCCGTTGTTCTGTACGTGAGCATGAACGCCTCTTGTTGCTAATTGACTGCATTGCTGTCGTGTGTCTCAGTCCGATCCACTTCTTTGTTTCACATTTATAGAGTCAGGGCCATATCAAAACATCAGATTTCTTTTCAGCACACAGAGAGAATTTTTTCTTGATTAGTTTACTCTCCCTTTTGCTTTGTTGCATTCTGCTTGAGCAGTTGCAAAAGTGTACTCTAGACTTTTCAGTTAGGTTGCAGTCTGTTTAGCAGTATGGCCAAACACCTAAGACACCGACCTGGTGGTTTGCGTGTCTTTGGCGATTTCGTCCTCGCCCTGCTGACCCTTGTCAATGTGGTTTTGTTGTGTGTATTGAAATTATTTGTCACAAAGGCTGAGATATGATATTTTTTCCCAAAACATCTTCAGCGCTGTGAATCTCCCTTGGCCCTGTTCTCCCTTCCCGGTTTCCAAACTCTTCCTTTCTGGTATTTTTTTCTTATCCACCTTTTGATCTCAGTCAGGCCTGCCTCTGCTATAAGGCATGCAGTGGTCACATGGAGCCAGAGCTCATGGAGGGCGGAGTCTCGCCCACTCTCTCTCTTGTGTACATTGCATGTTTGAGGTAGATGTGTTTTTATTATGTCACTTTATGCATTGGTGGAAGAAGTTCTCTGACCCCTTATAAGTACCCTTATCTATGACAAGTCAAAGTCTGTATTTGAAAGTACATGCATTCTTCCAGCAAAATGTATTAAAAGTCCATATTCTGCAGGAAAATGTGAGTACCATGTTATTAGAGTATGATATTATAATAATGGTCTATACATTTTTTTTGTAACATGACATTGGTAGCTGATCGCGGCAGTTAGTTTGAATTACTTTATGTAAAGTTAGGAAGTTTAGTCCAGTTGTTCCCAACTGGCTTGGGCCCTTCATATTTACTTTGATATTTAGCTTTTCTGGTGGAATATTGAGCAACAATAATTTAAATGAAACCATCTGAGAATTTCAGTGCGACACTCACTCTTTGGTGAACCTGCTTAAGGACATCTGAAACAGACAATGTTTCTTTGTAAGAGGTAACAATCCAAACTCATGATTTAAGAAATGTTAATAGAATACAATAATAGATTTATACAAACAATTAATCCTCTCAATCGTCACTTTTAACCCTCTAAAGGGGTGTGGTGATGATTTCTGCTTGGATTTTCAAATGTTGCTGTATTTTTGGGTTTTGTCAAGTCTATAAAAGGTCGTTTTCAGGTGCCAGATCAAAGCATGCATCCGACAGTGAAACTATGAAAATGCTCCAAAAATACCTAAATTATGAGGTGAAAGGCCAAGTGGCCGAAATCGGAGGTTGGTGTTTTTATATGATGGTTGCCAACTTTGAATATTATTGTTGTTTTTTTGTTTAAACTTCAACCGAAAAAAATTATATTACCTTTAATAAGCTATTGCATTGTACAGTGTATCCCTTGCATATTGTGTAATTAATCGTGTGTTTTTTTTAACGTAAAATCTGAAAACAAACAAGTAACGCCAGCGAACAGATAAATGTAGTAGCAGTGTTTCCCCTAGGATGGAGTCATAGCAGCGGTGCTAAGGCACGTGGGCCAGCATAATGTGAGCGCGTGGAAGTTTTTATTTTTTTGTCTTTTTTTTTTCTCCTCGTCTCTCCTCTCCTCGTCTCGTCTCTCCACTCCTCGTCTCGTCTCTCCACTCCTCGTCTCTCCTCGTCTTGTCTCTCCTCGTCTCGTCTCTCCTCTCCTCGTCTCGTCTCTCCACTCCTCGTCCCTCCTCTCCTCGTCTCTCCTCGTCTCTCTTCTCCACTCCTCGTCCCTCCTCTCCTCGTCTCTCCTCGTCTCGTCTCTCCTCGTCTCTCCTCGTCTCTCCTCGTCTCGTCTCTCCTCGTCTCTCCTCTCCTCGTCTCTCCTCGTCTCTCCACTCCTCGTCCCTCCTCTCCTCGTCTCTCCTCGTTTCTCCTCGTCTCTCCACTCCTCTCCTCGTCTCTCCTCGTCTCTCCTCTCCTCGTCTCTCCACTCCTCTCCTCGTCTCGTCTCTCCTCGTCTCGTCTCTCCTCTCCTCGTCTCTCCACTCCTCGTCTCTCCTCGTCTCGTCTCTCTTCTCCACTCCTCGTCCCNCCAGGGTTCCGTGAGAGCCGTTTGCCCCACCCCACCTCTTCAACGCTATCTATCTCAATGTTCAATCCTCAGAGAGAAAAGGGGGCAAAAATAATTCAGAGTAATCTGAATTATTTTTGCCCCCTTTTCTCTCTGAGGATTGAACATTGAGATAGATAGCGTTGAAGAGGTGGGGTGGGGCAAACGGCTCTCACGGAACCCTGGGAACGAAGAACCATTGTCAAGCTAACAAGACGAGAATTCAAACTTCCGGTCGGAACTTTCACAATAAAGCCCAGATGGAGTCAATCTTAAAACAGTGTGAAACATCTGGGATTACATTTTAGAGATATTTTTCCTTTTGCTTAAAATAATTCATTGTGTGTCTCTTATTTCAAAATGAAATGAAGGAAACTATTTCGTAAAAATAGTAAGCGAAAATATGTATGACAAGAGTCAAGAATAATGTATGTAAAATATGAATTTACAATGAAAAGAGCTATACAGTGTTTAAAACCAAGATGTAATAAATGTGACACTATTCACAGAATAGGAAGAAACTCTCTTCTATCCTTATCCTCATCCTTTGCTTGATATGATATATCATATCATGTTGGTCAAGTAAAGGAGACTGGTGACCTTGGTGGACTTCCTATGATATTAAATAGTAAACTACATTACACAGCACACAGGCAGACACACACACACACACAACCACCCAACAATATATATATTTTACTCGCTGAATATCACATTTCTTAGAGAATTAACAATATATAAACACACAACGCTTAGGCATATATTAATCAAAAATATTGGTACTTGCCTTTAGGAAAGAAAAATTAAAGACAAAGTACTACAAAAGTCAATAATTAATTGAAATACAAAAAGTATTTAATTAACACTGAGAAGAGTCTATTTGTGCTTGAGTAAATGTTAGTTACTTTGCTTCCTGAAAAAACTATTGAACAGAATAATCCAATTGGTACAAAGTAATGTATTGATACATTAAAATAAAATTGCATTTTAAATATGTATTCTTGTTAATGCTATGAATTAATTCCCATTTTAGATTCATTATAATTGCAAACATATATTTTGTTAAAAAAACATCACATTACAATACCACCATTAACTATTGGCCTGCACTCAAATAGAACACATAATTACAAATTAGATTATATTTTTCATTAAACAGTAGAATGTAACTCATATAATTGTTCTTTTTTGTGAGTTTTCTACACCTGTGTGGAGCTGTAGTTTAACATCAAATACAAACTTTTATTGAATTATTTAACTTTTTTTTTTTCCTATAATGTACTGACTCATGAAGCAATTAGAATGCGACATACACCATTCAATATTGCTTACACTTCAAGGCAAAATTAAATGAATGATCTGATCTGAAGACAATCAGATATGTTTACACTTCACTTTTGCTAATCATTGACTAAATGACATCATGCCTTTACTTTGAAGTTAGGATTAAAGTACTTCCTGTTTCCTCCTTGCTGACGCTTGACGCATCTGAGTGAAGCAGGTTGGATCACATGACTGCCCGGAGCGTCATGAAGCGGAGGTACAGAAGGGGAGAGGCGCCCTCTTTGAAGAAAAATGATTATCAACTTATACACCCAAAAAAGTATTAATCAATAACATTATTAATTTAAAGGTTAAGATATACAAAAACATTACATTCATTTAGTAGCAATAATAGGCTGGGACAATACGTACATTTACAGATATTAAGGCTATATATTTTTGTATTATCACTAATTAAGAAATTTTAGTGTATGTTGTTTTTGACTGGGGTTGGGGTGGGGATCAATATAATTGCATCAACCTGAGCCTTTCAATCACTTATTGAATCCATTTGTCTCCAGCTTTATTTCAATTGATCAATACAGATTGAGTAACATATAGAATGAAATCCAGATGTTTATGTCGGTTTAACTTCCCTACAATAATGGTGATTTTTAAACTGCACAGTTTTACCACATTCCTCTTCCATAGTTGAACAATTCCCTTTAAAGCAATTAAATCAAATGTTCCATTACAGTGTATTGTATAATGTACTGCAATACATATAGCATGCATAAAACAAAGGGCATATTGAAATCAGTCTACCTTAAACAACTTAAGAAGATTAAAGTACAGCAATTGCCCTACCAAAAATAAAAATCTATAGGCCTACCAGCTTATACAGTTTTTGCTCAGAGTTTTACAGTGGTCCCTGTTATTTTACCCTTTTAGCTCTCACATGCATTCAAACACTGTCTGTGCATTACAAATCCCACACCCACAGACACACATGCGGAGAAAACACATACAAAAACAGCACCCTCGTCAAAAACGTCAAAAGGCAAAGGAACGAAGCTCAGGGCAAACAAAGGTCATCAATGACAACTAAAGGCTACCGTAGCTCTCTATTTATGACCAGCACACAACTGAAGAAGTCAAAGAAGTAATGACTCAAAACTTTAAAACATGTTAAACACAATGTTGTCCTGTATCTGCTGATGTGTTCTACTTTACAAACTTTAATACTCAGACCAGGAAGTAAGTCTTCTTTTCCAAAGGCCACACTATCTGGTAAATACCGTATAATAACAGTATGCTGAACCTTTGTGCAAATGCTTCCTCACTACGACAAGAGGAATCATATTCAAACAAATATATTTGACCAATTACAAGCATTCTAAAAGTTGAACATACAAAGATTTTTGACCTTTTTTTTTTTTTACTTCCTTTCTAAAAAAGCGTCACTATTGAGATAACAGTAAGCTAAGAGAAACAGAAGTGAACCAAAAACAGATCACAAAGTAGTAAGAGGGCATTCAAAAAAAAACTAAGAGGGGTCTTATGAAAAGAACCAATGGGGCTGCATGCTTTGAAGAAGCAAGAATAAAAGATGTCGCTTTACATTTGATTTAAAATGGTCAATGGTTTGAACAGGACTTGATAATAGGAGGGGAGGCTGCAGCGCCAAGAAACAGCAATACAAACATTTGTTCATCTTTGATTTTAAGTGAAAAGTAAGGTGCTGCTGTTGTGGAGTTGTTGTGAGGTTGACCTGAGTGACCTGCAGGCAGACAATGGGAAAGTAATGTATTGCGGAGCTGATCAAATTAAGGCTTTACGATCATAAAGTAAGATTTGTTATCCATTCTGTATTTCTCTGGTAACATGCAACAAGCCATGCAGGAGACAGAGAATGTGTTGTCTTTTCCTGCAGGTCAAGCAAAAGCAAAAGAGAAAGGAGATTCATGAATGTTAAATAAAACATTTGCAATAAAAGTTATGTTTTTAAGTTTGAAAATATCCGTATAGTGATAAAGAATGAACTGTGCAAAGATACTGAGCACTGAATGTACATTTTCATAGTATGAAAACTGTTTAGTGTCAACTTAAGATAAAAGAATGACAATTCTCCTTAGTCATAATCTTGTTTAAGTTCATTTGTATTTTTACTTAATTTAGACAACAATTTCAGCCAGATGCTGAAATATTAATGTGAGGAGCAGTAATTGTTTTCACAAGTTGAACCTAAAATATCTTTAAGAAAATAAAATGCAAAGATTTACATATTACAGTAAAACAACTATTTTTTCTACAACTACCTCTTAAACAGTATCATGTTATGCCTGTGATGGTCCTCTAGATGGTAGCACATCTCATAACCTCCCAACTGATACCTAGTATCACCCCTACACAGTCTAAGTACATGAATACTGAAAATATTATTATTATTATTATATTATTTTTGAACTATTACTTAGAATCCCACATGGGAGCAACCTGTTTGGTATGTGTGTGCGTTTACAGTACATTCATATTCATGTTTTTAATGAAATGGGTGTTATCTTGCACTGGCCAATTATCCAACAAATGATCCTCTTTTCAATTAGCTGTTTTTTGTCATCATAAGAACTCACAGATGTGTTTAATCCACAATGTTGTGTTGTCATGCATCATTGCACCTTTTGTCTTTTTTTGTCGTTGCAACAGTTGATAATTCCTTGAATCAAACATCCCTCATGATTTATTGTATAATTGACATGCAATACAGTAGAGAGAAAATTAAACATGCACAAAACACAAGGCAGGATAGTGTCGGTCAGTGTAGGTCAACCATAAACTAAAAACCATAAACTAAAAAGTATAAAAGTATCGCGATTGCCCTCATATTAATTATTGTATCCACGTCTGTTTATTGTTATTCTGCTTGCCGTTTTCATAGTGTGTTCAGGCTCCTCATATATTATTGCATGGGGTGTTTCCCCAACATCACTTGTGACATCATTTCTGGTACTGTATAAAAGGTGGGTGAGAGAACTGGAGCCTATCACAGACCCTCAGCTGCTCTGTGTACTGAAGCCGACCATAATGCGTGAAATTGTGCATCTGCAGATTGGACAATGTGGCAACCAGATCGGCTCAAAGGTAAAAAAGCTAATCCTTCTCCAAAAGTTATAATGTGTATCATTAAAGTTATTGTTTGAGATCAAAATTAGCTGAGCTTTGTCACACTAGATAAAGACAATTTGAAAATGTTTTGAAATATATATGCATATTTAAGATTATTTATGTGGATTGTTTTAATTATATAAAGAATAAACATATATAGTTTTCCTTTATATATTTTTTTAATGACGCTGCATATTTAGACATATTCTGTTACTTTGCATGGTGCAACAGTTGTGAGTGACACGGGTGTACCCTGTGAGGCATTCAGGGGAAAGATAAGGGCAAAGCGAGACTGGCATGGGTGGGACATTTTTTAACATGACAACACAAAACAAGAAAGAGGAACTACAAGATATGACGGCTAACACATCATTCTGTGTGACATTCGAGGACATTGTGGTATAAGAATAGCAGTCATTATGTAGAGTGTATACTTTTATCATTTGTAGCAGAGATTCTTGATCTGGTCAGAACATAAAAATGCTTAAAAATGTTTTTGTAGATTCTATCTATTTTTAATGATTGCTCACTTGGAATTTGTTTTTCAAGTTTCATCATTTTAAAATTATGAATATCTTTTTCATGATAAGCAATGCTATTAAGTAATTACTAATTGTACTAGTTTATAGCTTGTGCAAGTTAGGTTTCCGTATGTAATTTGACCATTTGTAAATGAGGAAAAGCAAATTACATTTTATTTACAATAAAATGTTTTGAGATTTTTTTTAAAGAGAAGAAGTATTAGTGACTTAGCACATTTTCTTTTGGATGAGGTGCAACATATTCAATGTTCGGAAGTAAACCAAAAATAAACCAAAGATTTTGATTACATTTGATTAGAGTTTTTCTTCATTCAACAGATGATGTTATTAATTTAAGTAATCTGACCCTGCTCATAAGGATAGGTTCAGCAGTCATGCACTGACTGAAGAGGTCTACAACATGAAACCATAAAGTTATTCTCCACAAAAACAGCCCTACCTAGAATTGTAAAACTAACTTGACTTCATATACATAAGCACTTTAAATCTGGTGATGTTATAATGATGATTTTCCTCTTTGGCACTATCTTTTCTAGTTTTGGGAAGTGATCAGTGAAGAACATGGGCTGAATGCAACGGGCATGTATGAGGGGGACAGCAGCCTCCAACTGGAGAGGGTCAACGTCTACTTCAACGAGGCTCATGGTAATGGAGAGGTTATTTACTGTTCATTTAATAACCGGCACTAATTCAGTTTATTTCATGATAAAAACTTTAACATATTTTAAACATATTTGAGTTCAGAATGCACATTTCCAGGTATATCATTTTAAAATGTCCATTGTTTGCAGGAGGTAAATACGTCCCTAGGGCCCTGCTTGTTGACCTGGAGCCCGGTACGATGGACAGTGTAAGAGGAAGTCGCATCGGAGCCCTTTTTAGGCCGGACAACTTCATCCACGGTGAGACAAACAACAACATCCTACTGGGAATACCTGCTACAATTTGCTTTATGTTGTTTATAAAGGCTATTTTATATAATTATCTGTAAAAGTAAAGACACAAGTTAACTTCTTAACACATGTGGTATTTTGGATACAAATGCTTCCCAACTGGAATAAAGCCTGCATATAAATTGTATCATGTCTGAAATTAAGTGTTTTTAAAATCTTCTTGTAACAAACACCATCCATAAAGAAGTGGCACAACGTTTTTGTTTTAAAAGAAGAAATACTTCCCAGAGAAGAAATAAAATGTTAACACATTACATACAGGCCCAAAATAAAAAAAAATTCAAAATAAGGAACTACTTTTTCGGTGTTGCAGGGAACTCAGGAGCTGGGAATAACTGGGCGAAGGGCCACTACACAGAGGGTGCGGAGCTGGTGGAGCAGGTGATGGACAGGGTGAGGCACGAGAGTGAGAGCTGTGACTGCCTGCAGGGCTTCCAGCTGGTTCACTCCCTGGGCGGAGGAACCGGCTCCGGCATGGGAACCCTCCTCATCAACAAGATCCGAGAGGAGTACCCTGACCGGATCGTCAACAGCTTTAGCGTGGTGCCCTCCCCTAAGGTCTCTGACACGGTGGTGGAGCCCTACAACGCCACCCTGTCAATCCACCAGCTGCTGGAGAACACGGACGAGACCTTCTGCATCGACAACGAGGCCCTCTACGACATCTGCTTCCGTACCCTGAAGCTGACCGCGCCTACTTACGGGGACCTCAACCACTTGGTCTGCATGACCATGAGCGGGGTCACGACCTCTCTCAGGTTCCCTGGACAGCTCAACGCAGACCTCAGGAAGCTGGCTGTCAACATGGTGCCTTTCCCTCGCCTTCACTTCTTCATGTCAAGCTTTGCCCCCCTGACGGCCCGGGGCAGCCAGCAGTACCAAGCCCTCACGGTGCCTGAGCTCACCCAGCAGATGTTTGACGCCCGCAACATGATGACGGCGTGCGACCCGAGGAGGGGGCGCTACCTCACTGTTGCTGGCATCTTCCGAGGGCGGATGTCCACCAAAGAGGTAGACGAGCAGATGCTTGCAATGCAGAAGAAAAACAGCAACTACTTTGTGGACTGGATCCCCCATAACTGCAAGGTAGCAGTGTGTGACATCCCACCTCGGGGGCTAAAAATGGCCTCCACCTTCATCGGGAACAACACAGCCATTCAGGAGATTTTCCGGCGTGTTGGGGAGCAGTTCACCTTGATGTTTAGACGGAAGGCTTTTCTTCACTGGTACACTGGGGAAGGTATGGATGAGATGGAGTTCACAGAGGCAGAGAGAAACCTCAATGACCTGGTGTCGGAGTACCAGCAGTACCAAGAGGCCACCTCTGATCTAGATTTGGGAGCAGAGGATGAAGAAGAGGAGGGACCCTCATCACCAGTGACAATGAAAAGTCAGTCCCAGGTGGACGTTCAACTGGAAAAAGTGAATGAAACGAGCGAAGGCACAGAGGGATGAGTGGAAGACGTATTGTGTGGTGTTAAGGTTTGAACCCTTGTTGGAGCAATGTGGAAAACTCAAGTGGAACTGTTGGTCTGAAAAGGAACTGTTTTATTTTGTAGTTTTCTTGTGCTTTGTTTGAATTAGACAGTTGAGACTTAATCAGGATTTTACATATTTAACAAGAGTGCTTATTATCTCTTATGAATTATTCTAAAATATGTATGATTGTGTTTAAAACATATGTTTAGTATGTTCTTTCTTTCTTTCTTCTATAATGGAGGTTTTTTGCGTGTTTATGGGACCTAAAGTGTGGACAAATGTATGTTATGCCAGCTTTTTATAATTCACAGCCATTAAAATAAATTGTGATTTTCCATTATCCTATTAGAGTAAATGTTGCATTGAGTGGCTTTCTACCTAATATAAGTTATTAAGGCAATTAAAACCAATAACATAAAAGAGTGATTTTTTGTTATTGAGAGTACACATTAATACAATAATAAAAAAATAAAAAATGTTTCTTTATTTTTATTTTGTTCAATCATTTTTTAAACTCGACCCGACGTTTCTAAACTTAGCTTCAGTGATGGTCAGTTCTCTGACAGCACAGGGACAACGTTCAAGGCTGTAGCTCAGTTTCCTTTAACTGTAGCGAGTCTGTCACATGCAGATTACACATAACTTGGACAGAGTCTGCACTTTGAGATAAGCACACATGACGTGGAGAAGAGTGCAGTACTGCCATAAAGTACACAACTACTCACACAAAGGCTATACGAGGAGAAAGGCGAACACCAATGTTACCCACATCTGAATATAGGTTATGGTGACAAACCCAGGATTCACTCACTGAGGCCAATATGTTTAAAGTAATAACCTAGCAATGAGTTCAAAAGGGGAAAAAGCTGTCAACTACAGATCGGGTTAATATGCAACAAAGTTTCATCATAACATGAAATACAACTTTTGTCTACTCACTTCATCCTGACAGTCAGCATTAATACTACTGTATTAAGTTGAATGGATATCTATTATTGATCATATGAGCAGCCCTTCTGGTGCCAGCTTGGCTAGAAATTGCCCAATCAACAGACTAGTGGTCTAACCTTTTCTATTGTGACCAGTTCAAGCAGGGTGAGTTTGTATGTTTCATTGAAGAAGACATTAAGTCAGGAGAAATTACAATGATCTAATAATTAATTCACAATATAAAATAATACAATATTCTGAAATAAATATAACTTTATCTGCAGATCCATGTGTTTTCATGTTAATCGTCTCTCTCTATATGGTTCCCAACTTATGTTATAGAAAATTAAGAACTGAAGATGTTAACAGCTGAAAAGAATAGAAAAGTATTAGCCTTTCAAATGTGGTATCCAGCTAACCCAATGGAATAAAGCCTACACTTAGAGCAATACTGATGACTTTTGCATCGTTTTGCATAAAGATTTACCCATCGATTTGACCTTGTTTCGTCAACAGCTGATCTCTCATTCATTCAAGGTTGCAGAGAACTTCCAACCTTCACTAAGATGAATATTGTAACAGCAGAGGTGCGTGTGTCACCTGACAGAAAGCAACATATTATGCATGCTGTGAAGGTAAAGAGCGATGTAAATCTTTGTCATTCACCTATTGTCGAGTTTAGATTTAAAGCGTTTATTTTAAGCTTTCTGTCGTGACAGTAGACTCGTGAGGCACATAGGTAGCGGAAGTGCGTCAGTCAGTGACTCATGAGTGCAGTGTCAGTAGGAGGGATTGCAGCAGCCTCTGAACGTGGTTCTGATTTCAGCCAGTGTGAAGTCACTTACCGGCAACCGCGCCTCCACTACCTCACCAGCATCTGTAAACTACTACAACCATGAAGATCTGGGTGTCAGAGCACGTATTTAAGTAAGTATACTGTTTATCTAAATAATGGGATAGTTTTATATTCCGGTGATTCAGTGTAGGTACTGGCACGCATTTACCGGCTTCGTGTTTTAATCCCCTATCCCGGTGAAGAACACTCGCGTGGTGGTTCATGAAAAATAGAACAACCAGAAAACGATGCAAATCATAGATATAAAACATATGATAACTACAACATCAGCGTTACGAGTTAGTGTGCTAATAGAAGCTAGTAGCCTGACTTTAAATTGCCGGATTTCCCTCGGTGGAACGGCTGTCACTCTGTCTGTGGCTTTATCGTTTAACAAAGCATTCAATCAGGCACGAACGAACACCAATGTATTCATTTATAGCCTATACCTTTATATTTATAAGTAAACTTCAGATTTTGAATACTGTCTGGTTGCAGAAGAGAGATGTAATGTTGCGTAATGATCAGCTGGTCAACCCCCAGCGCGCGACCTTTCCCCCCACATCTCCTTTATGCCGGTTTTGCCACACTGGGTTACGTCGGCGCGTTCACGTGTCTCCGTGGCAACCATCCACCACTAAGTTCTGTGAACTTGACTTGAAAGTGATAAATACTTGCATTCATAAAAAATTGTGCCATATCAACAGTATGGAGGCCTATATGGCAAACACGGTTGGTACACTTTCTGTGCTCCTGTCTCTTCCACTGAGTTTTTTTTGTTTTGTTGCCTTGTTTCTTTGAATTTTCAGTCTTATAGTCTATTGTTAGTTGCTGCTGAGCATCATTTATTTACCCCATTGTTCATTGAATGATATCCTTCTCCTTTGTAAATTAATTTCCTGTCTTTTTTATTCGTTATTCACTTCGACTAAAAAATAATAAATATAAACACATAGAAAAACAGTTGATATTTGAAACTGGGAAACATAAACGTGCAGCCTCTTTGAAAAAGTTGCAAAGTATTTACAGTTGGTGCTACAAATTAGTCCTAGGCTATATCTTAGTATAATAAAAAAAGCTGGATTAAAAGTAGAAAAGATACAAAAGTCGGCTACACTCACTGAGGTTTTATAGTGCTATTTGAAAAGAAAGCCTTATATAGAGGAGATTCAATGTCCTTTTACATCCTTTACTTTTTAATTCAAAAGATCTTGACAGATTTTTGTTTGCTTTGTTCATACCCACGAATTTGAGCTTTAATTTAGTTTGCTAATGTTGTCACATAAGGTGTGTCGAGACGGTTAAGATGCTCGTAGAATAAGCACTACACTGTTAAATGACTCCATAAGTTGAGTAAGTCCGGCATTGAAAATGTAACATAACTACAGTTGATGTGTTCATTTGTATAAATTGTTATTGATGCGTTAATAATATATATATATATTTCTTTTTTGCTTTCCTCTAACAGCCATCCTTGGGAGACGGTGACCAAGGCTGCCATGCAGAAGTATCCCAACCCCATGAACCCCAGTGTGATCGGTGTGGACGTTTTGGACAGAAACATTGACAAACAGGGACGCCTCCACAGTAAAAGACTGCTCAGCACAGAGTGGGGTCTTCCCTCCATAGTCAAATCTGTGAGTACCAAAAACTGGTCTGCTGCTAGCATCAACGTCAAACATGTTGCTGCTCCGACCTTGTAGTTTAAGATAAGATAAGATAAGATGGACCTTTATTAATCCCTGTGGGGAAATTCAGGAGTTTTAGTGAGAGTTAAAGTATAATACAGTATTCACACAAGATTAATACAATTAAAGATCAAATAAAATTAAAGATAAGATAAAAACCGCTTTGGTCACACTTAACATGTTCACATGCGACTCTGAATGGAAAAACATATGACGTGCACTTTTGTCCTCGTGCTTTTCATTGATGTTGTGATGAAAACAATATGACACTTGATAACAATGTTTCAAAACATAGCTGACACACTATCTTCTTAAATAGTAATGATACAATTACTTAAAGGACCGACACACACAACATCATAATCCATCCTGAGTCTGTTATTCACCAGAGATAGGTTAATGCTTTCCATTCCAGCAAACGTGACCTTAACCCAGGAGGCTATTTCTGTCCAGGAACAGCAGACTTGGTGGCTGACTTGATCCCAGAGACCAGTTAATGGCTTTGTGCCACATTCGCGTTGTACAGGACAGCATAGTGCCATTTCTAACATTGCTGAGATGCAACCCACCACTGCATGTGATGTAACTTTCCAGCATGGTTTAAACCAGAGGTCACTAGAATGAGAAGCAGTGACAGAGGCTTGTTACAACATGTCTTTTAGATGTTTCCCTTGTGTCTTCAGACTGACTCCAGCCCTGATAAGGCTTTAAAGGATAATATAATGTTGGAACAACTGTTCTTTAGAATGTATCTTTGCTTACGTGTCTGAGGACAGGGATGTTGTTAGTAACAACATCTTTGAATAATCCCTGTAAATCCACGAGCAGTCTAAAACACAGACTTTGTAGGTGATGGATAGCATATACATACACGTAACCCTTAATCAGATTGTCTCAAATTAAATCACTTCTGAGCCTCAGACTGTAAACCGGATGTACCATGGACGTGTCTTCCTTTGACCTCTGCAGATACTGTGGATAGTTAGTTAGGCAGTTATAAGTGGGTTTGAACATTAGATTAATACATAGCTCATCACATATTTTTAGCATAAACTACACTTATAAGAAGGCTAATGTCTGCATGAAGAAGATACATATGAATGACACACAATGAGACTTAAATAAGACTAACATTTAATGTTAATTGTAAAAAATGAAAGAAGTGTGTGAACTAATTCAACAAAGTCGTGGTTCAGTGTGGGCATGACGAGTCGAGATATAGTGCATATTATTCAACTGTAATCTCCACTAGCATTGGTGTGTTTTAAATAAAAACACTCATTATGTAACGTTTAGACAACAGATGAGTTGTGTATAAATGTAACACAGGACTTGAAGCTCTGTGAACTTAACAACCTTTTGGGGTAACCCCACCATTGAATAATTGGTAAATGTTTTAATAACGGCCCCATCTCAAAGGTAAAAATACTGCAAAGTTACATCTACAAGAAAACAGTCTTAACCAATAATTTCAGTTTGTAGTAAATAATATTTCAATGTATTTTTTCTATTTCTTTGTCTTCAGATCATTGGTAACTCAAGATCATACACATATATTCAGGAGCAGTCGGTTGTGGACCCCATAGAGAAGACTTTCGAACTTCAGTCCTCAAATGTGAGTACTTATGAAACAGCACACACCCTTTTAATGATGATATTATTTAGATTTAAACACAGACATTACGCTTTGTGTGTTAAACGGTGAAACTTCTCTGGAATGAAGTCGGACATGCGGTTCTGAGACTTGTTTGACAACTCTCATTGTTGAATGTGATACTGTACAAGACAAGTTGTTCTCTCTCCAATCATGAACTACTTTGTCTTCTTCAGATCACTTTTACCAACTTGGTCTCTGTGGACGAAAAATTAACATACAAACCCCACCATGAGGATAAAGACAAGTAAGCTTTTTGCAATGCATGGATTATTTAATTTAACTGATGAAACCTGAAGTTCTGAAGCCTTTTGACAATATTAACAATTATCATTATTTTTAACTCTAGAACAATACTGACTCAGGAGGCAATCATTTCAGTGAAAGGAGTCAGTCTCAGCAGTTACTTGGAGGGAGTTTTGGCCAGTTCCATCTCTGCAAACGCTGGAAAGGTAAGAGATTAACTGTCTTTTATGTCATCCAAAACATGTGTGAGGCCCATTTCTGGTAGATCCAAAAATGTATAATGTTAAACCAAGCATCCGACTAAATGTTCTTTGGGTCCTGGACTTAAAATAATCTACAGTAATTGTAATTTCCCTGCCAAGTGGCATATGATCTGGCCTATTTATTGGTAATACCTACAAAATGATAAAACTGTGCTTCAAAAGTTTCTAATGTTTTTATATGGTTGTCATTTCTTAAAATGGAACAATACATGACGTGGTTCTTTAGTAATGATATTTTCTGATTATTTCATTTGATAGATTTCAGGATATATAAATTTACTTTTTAATTTTTATCCCATGCTACCTCAAAACACCAAACTTTTGTTGTTTTGATTAATAGATCCCCTAGCAGTAATCTCATGAACCCTCAAATGTGTGTGATTTTCTTCTGATTGCAGCAGGCAAATTGTGTCCTTTCTTTTATTCCGCTTAATGTTATTCTCTTTATATTCCTACCTTTGGGCTAATGCTTTATATTTGTTCTTAATCAGGGCCGTGAAGCTTTGGAGTGGGTAATCAGGCGACTGAATGCAGAGATCGAGGAGCTGACAGCCACAGCACGGGGGTCCATACGGCCCCCCATGGCCGCTGCTGTCACTGAGAAATGAAAACCGCCTCTATTTTCCAGCAGAGTCAGAGAGAAATTGCATGCCAATCCAGCCAGCCATTTTATGGTGCTCTGATTCTGTTTTGGTGCTCTGGAGTTTTTTTCTATCATACTAGGGTACAATTTATCTATCTCATATACTTTTTACTATCTACATTAGATATATTTTTAATAGCAGACTGCAACATAAAGGGATTCTGTTGAGTGTCTCCAGGCAATGCTGCCTGGCAGGACCGCATTGATGAGAGACTCGATCAAGGACATGTTTAGACACCACTGTTATCTGTGGGTTTGAAGACCTCAAGCAAAGAACTATCTGAAGCACTGGATGAACTAAAAACACAAGAAAAGTGCCAAAGAAGCACTCGCACCGCTCTTTGTCCAGCACAACGCCAGCCAGTATGACTTCTCTTTTGACACTGACGGCCACAAGAAAAACACTTATAGTAAAGAAAAACAGTTATGGTGAGATTCGTAGAAAGGACCGTAAAGAATACTCCTGTCAAGAGAGCATGGCACAAAACAATGCCTTGAAGAGGCAGGAGTCACGTGCAATAAATGTCAAGGGTCCATGGAAATGGTTTCAGGTGTCAGAGAGTAGAGTTTGTCCATGTGATCATCGACAATGTGAAGTCAATGAAGTGTTTCCACGTCAGGTTTATTTTTGTAACAGCCATCTCCTAAAAAACACTTTCTTTCGGGACCTCATTTATAACAAGACACAGCACTAGTCAACGTTCATAAGCCTGAATAATAACTGTGATTTGTTTTTATGTGATAACTAATATTGTTATAAAGGTATTTAAGTTAAATGAAGGGATCAAGGTGTTTGCCTTGTTTAGGTTTTTGAAGTAATGTATAAGAACTTTTCAAATGCTGCATCGGTATTACTTTTGATATGAATCACTTGGATGTGTGTAGAGAGGACAGTACAAACTTACAAGTTACAGATTCACTGTACATGAATGTGTTTGCTAAACTCAAACAGTTTTATATGCATAAGACTACTTTAAGCTAAGACCTTTGAATTGACTTTTATTCGCACTTCACAAAGAAAAGCTGCTACACATGCTGAAAATGAATCTGTGAATGATATCACTGTTTGAATTTCTAAAGGTCTTTCTTTATGTAACATACAGCAGTGTGAAGATGGTGAAAGATTTACTTTCTTTAACATAATACAAATATATTTTTTTATCTGTAATGGGAATATTTATTTCGAAAAATGGTTGTTTTGAGGTATTAGTTCCAACTTGGGTTGAACATTAAGAAATGTGATATCACTTTTGTGACTCCAATAAGACAAGGTGTCAACAACTGCAGAATGTGACAACAAAATAAAATATTTAAACTTGTTTCCTCTCTGAAGAACCAGCACCTTACCGTGGTAGAGAGGTTTGTGTGCCCTGATGAACCTGGGGGCTGTGTTGTCTGGAACCTTGTGTTCCTAGGGTCTCCCATGGCAAATTGGTCTCAGGGAAGGGGTCAGACTAAGATTGGTTCAAAAGACCTCATGAAAGAAAAACCAAGAAGTGAGGATACCCGGCCCGGAGGAAGCCCGGGGTCCCCTTCTGGGGCCAGGCCCAGAAGGAGGACTCGTCGGCGAGCGTCTGGTGGCCGGGCT
>NW_011366124.1:20644-21194 GCF_000735185.1 Notothenia coriiceps | reverse complement strand
ACACAACATTATTAATTTATACATTTTTATCAATTTTTTAAAATTATGAATCCATTTATTTTTAATGTATTTCCTTGAGGCTGGGGAAGATATATCAGCATGTAGTTCAATATGCAAATGTTCTAATGTAAGTAAGTATAATTATAACATGGAAAAGGAAATAAAATAGGTTTCATAGGAGGATGTGGATTTATTTTCTCTCACCTTGTAATTACACAATCAAACAATGTAATGTAGCTCTGGCCTTCACTCACAAAAAAACATTTTGTTGAATTGGACACATTTTTTCGAAGCTCTATTGACTGACATGCAATGACTGGGACTGATGGAAGAATCTGCGAGGAATTAACTGGAGCAGAGAAATAATCATATTTTAAAAGACAGCCGCTTCATAAGAGGCGAACAAGAGTGACAGAGTGTGTCAGTGTGCTGAAGATAGTTGTGACCAGCTATCCAGGCAAGTCTAACGACTTTCCAAGGTGTAAAATGCTGCTGCCGGAGTACTGACTGGAAGTATTGCTGATATCAAGTCTACCATCCTCTTAAAATA
>NW_011366124.1:20405-20638 GCF_000735185.1 Notothenia coriiceps | reverse complement strand
AATTTCAGTCTCATGAAGAAAGGTTTTTTAAAGCTTATTCAAAATAGCAGAGAAACATGCATTCTTGTTCTCAGGAGGGGACATTGACACAGGATTGTTGGAAAAGTACACAGTAAGTAATTCATAGTACTTGTGGGGGTAGTTTCACTAGTACTGAGTCCAACAGGATCAATCTCACGAATAACTAATGGCAATAAAAAAGAATTCCCTCATCAAACTTAGCAGAAGTGGCT
>NW_011366124.1:16556-20374 GCF_000735185.1 Notothenia coriiceps | reverse complement strand
AAACTAATGGCAACAAAAAGGAATTCCCTCATCAAACTTAGCAGAAGAGGCTTGATTTTGTTCTCAGCAGGGGACTTTGACAGAGTATATCTAAAAAAATACACAGTAAAAGTACTTCAATGTATTGTAAGTAGTAGGCTAATACAAAGTCAAACAGTATCAATTTCATTAAGAACTAATGGTAAAATTATATTTTTATCATTAATCAAAGATAGCAGAAAACATGCATTATGGAGGGGACTTTGACAGAGGATTACTCACAAAGTACACAGTAAAAGTTCTTCATTTTATTTCTGGTAGAAGTCAAACTAGAACCGAGTCCAACAGTGTCAGTTTCCTTAAGAACTTATGGTAACAAATATTTGTATCACTCGTCAAATATAGCAGGAATAATGAAGAGCAGCTGATTTGAAAAAACAAACTCGCGAGGCAGCTGAGTTGATTGCAGTGCAGAATCGCAGTAGTAGGCTATAGTTTAAATCTCCTAACAATGTTGTCCATTTTAGACATAGGCTTATTATATTTACAGCCCTTAATAACATCCATTTTCTGGGCTCAATATGTGTCTTGGCCGTTTTCGTTGTGATCGCTAAATTCCCCTTGTTTATAATAATCACCGTTCCTTCAGCAGGATAATGTGGTTCAAAGTGTGATTTTAGCAAACGAGTGCTTTTGTTTTGAAATCACTTCCGTGAGTTTCGCCCCGCCCCTCGCTCCAAGGACCATTTGACCATTTAGTAAGGTAAAAAGCAGAAAGCAAAAAGGCCTCTCAGACGCTCTTCCCTTTACGTGTTTAATAAAGGAAAACAATTGGACGGTAGATACACGGATTGGGGAACCGAGGAAAGAGGAGGGGAAGCAGCAGGCGTTTCGAGAAATGAGAAATCCTCTCCTCTGAGCAGTCATTTTAAAGAGACGTCCGTCTGTCTGATGGACAGAGCTGTGTTCATGATTACTTATATATTTACTTTTAATTCATTCACAGTGCGGTATAATGAGACAATAACAGGGTACAGATGCGGACATTTATATAAATATATACAATTTCAGAATCAAACAAGTATGAGAGCACTCCGTAACACAATCAGAGACTGGATATATACCCCCTCCCCCCCTGGTCTCTGAAATGGGGATTTTAAATTACGGGCAAAAGTTTTATTTGCAAGTATTAAAAGCATAGGACACCAAACCAACTGACACCTGTATGTCGGCCTGTCTGTCTACGCACTATACAACACGCGCCTACACACTGTACAACACGCACCTACAGCTCCTAAAGCATAGGATACAGCCGTTGTGTATTTTATTATGTGAAGCAGTGCTTCTGCTTCACATGATAAAAGGAGAGAGGTGCTTCAGATGCACCTCTCTCCTCGGTTCCCCTCCTCGACTCCTCCGCTCGCATCTCCTGTGGGCGCGACTAGTTTGTCCCTGTCGGCTGCTGCTGCCCTCTAGTGTTCAGGAGGATTTCCCTCTGACGTCACGCTACCCTTCTCGCCAGCCAATGAAAAATGAGCACAGAGCATTCTCTCGGCCAATCGGACGCCGGGATGTATTTAAAGGTTGTGAACCGAGGGACGTTTGAAATCAAACTAGTAGCATTTGAGGGAAGTGTTTGCCAGCGGCCACATTGGAAATTATATTGGCGGTAAGATTTTGTTCCAGTTTGATTCCTTTTTATCTGCGTTTACCACCTCACAACATCGAGCCGGCTTTTAACAGGATTAGTATACTGTCCATCTCGCGGTATATTTATGTAGACACAAACCTTGAGCTCTCGTCAACTGGCCGTCGTAGCTGCTAGCTAGCGAGGTTGACGTTAAAACTCCCTGCTTGAGAGCTAGCTTACTCTTAGTTTGGATTCTGGATAAGTTATCGGTCATTTCGGGCATTGTGCAATAACATAATCGGGTAAGTAATGTTATCTATGATAAGTGTCGAAAGTGATGTATGTTGTTAATGCTATGGTTACCGAAAAGCTAACAGTAGCTCAGAACTCAACGTTCACACGGTTAGGTAACATTAGCCAACAAGCGGAGAATGCTAACGTTACATCTTCTTTTTTCTCCGTAAACGGCATTGTGTAGTTTTTACAAAAAATAACATGTTTTACATTTATATGTATTCAAATAATAAGTAACAGATAATACATTACCTTGAAGAAATGACACCAATACTAATTTTAACGTGAGTGAATGTAGTCAAAGAAAATAAAAGGCTTTTTTTTTGTTAGAAGCTCTACTTACTATCTGACTTGTTTGATGAACAATGTAAAAAAATAACCTCCCTTTCACCTTTTTTTTTAGAATATGGATTCTTCTTCCAGACTCAAGATGACAAAGGACATGAAACACAACAAAGTGAAGGTACGATTTTACCATGACTATAAAAAAAAATACACTCACGGATTTCCATGTGAATGTGTGATGAATTCAACTTACATTTGTTGTGAAAATCAGAGTCAATACTACAGCTATAACACAATTAACGTATGTAGTTGTCAAATGTAGAACTCATTTGTGTGCAAACCCATGTAGAGAATATGGAGTTTTCATTCTTCTATCCTTTTTAAAAGCCAGTTTATTCAGTGTTTGGTGATTTCCTCTGATTTCAGACAAGCATGGATGGTCCAAAGCGGATTCCCGTGTCACAGCCGTCTCAGTCGGCTGTAGTTGCACCACCTCCACATCAGCGAGTTCTAGGCTTGTCAAATGGACCTCAGCGCATTCAGCGTCCTATGAGCCACCAGAAATCTGCATCTCATGTCTCGGTTGTTGTCAAATCTGCAAACCCCGCTGATCAGAATGTTAACCCTACTACTCTGAGTAGAAGTCGGGCAATGCAGCCCAAACGTGTGTCTCAGCAAATCCAACCAAAGGCAATCGTGCCCAAGGCGATTCCAGAGCCAGACAGGCCCCCATCGGAACCGGCAAAGCTGGAGAAGCCACAGAGTAAGCCAAATATAAAATTGGACAATCTAATCAATATTGTATCCGGTTTTTCTGTATGCTAAAATGTGTTCTATGTCTTTTTTCTCAGCCAAACTTCCTAAGATTGATGCTGCAAAAGCCTCTTCAACAGATAGGTATATTAAATGACACTCGTATTACTTATTTTGTGCATAAACTTTTTGCGTGTTGTCTGTAACTCAGCACATTTCTACTTGCAGCCACCGATGGAGCCTGGGGAACTTTGACATTGGCCGTCCCTTAGGAAAGGGTAAATTTGGCAATGTGTACCTCGCCAGAGAGCAACAGAGTAAGTTCATCTTGGCCCTGAAGGTGCTCTTCAAGAAGCAGCTTGAGAAGGCGGGGGTTGAGCACCAGCTGAGGAGGGAGGTGGAGATCCAGTCTCACCTCAGGTAATGTGTCATTCAAATGATGTGATATGATGCCAAGTATGAATCCTGTCTGTTACACAAAGTGGTGGTACAAATTATTTAATTTCAAAGATGTCTGAATCGCGACAAGATAAACTTTCTTATTAAGAGAGAAGATCACTGGCCAAACTATAATGAGCAGTTTGGAGAATAATGCACATATGTCTTTAACTGTATGCATACACTTGGGGTGCATTCGCACCGAATAGTCCGCTTCTCGGTGTGCACCAGACCACAGTTTGTTACATTGTTTCATTTTTCAGAAGGTTCGTTTTGTCTTCACCTGGGCAAAATTCAAACTAACTAGAGTGGCGAAGTCACGCCCATCTACTTCCGGTCCATGGGACCTTATTTCGGAAAAAATAATGTATTGAAGTCAATGGAGAGAGAAAACATATCTTTCGATCCCGTTTGAATTGTGCCATGAATTACACATATG
>NW_011366124.1:7218-8931 GCF_000735185.1 Notothenia coriiceps | reverse complement strand
CAACAAAGTGCATTCAGAACAAAGCCAAGGTGCTTTAAAACTGCATAAACATCTAGGCCAGTAGGCCTACAACAAAATAGTGTAAATAAAGACTGTAACAGCCAGGCCTTCAACAACAACAAATGCACCTATAAGTGCATGCATACACATGTGCAAACTGGATAAATCCACATGAATGTAACTATTTACAAATGAAATTACAATTGAATTTCAAGAATCTGTAAATAAGGCTGTCTGTCCTCATAAGCAAAGTAGTAAACATTGTATAAAGATACATAAAGTGAAAACTGGATACAAAATCCACAATCAATTACAAATTAAATTACAATTTCAAGAATCTGCAAATAAGGTGGTCTGTCCTCATGAGCAATGTAAACAACATTGTATCATTTAGATACCGAAAGTACAATATATTGAACACTGTGCTGCTGTCATTTCCCCCTAATGATAACCTGAGATGGTGAATTATAACTCACAATGAAAATTGTTCAGGAAAGTGGGTATAGAGTCGACATGTAGAACTAGATAAGCTTATGATAAGCCAGCCTTGTCTACTTATTAAGGAAAAGTGGGAGGTTCTTTTTAATGAACAGTAGCTTCTCTGCTTTATCAGCCATAAGTCTGTTCCTCTTCTCATCAAGCACATGAGAGGCAGCGCTGAACAGTCTCTCGCTGTCAGTGCTTGTGATTTGATCTTACTCCGCATATTTGTCTGGGTGTTTTGATTTCAAGTGGTGGAGTAATCCCGAAGTGATGAAAGTCTTTGCAGTTACACCCCCTCGAGAAATGTCAGCTGAACACGTTTTACAAATCGCAATCCGCGCCGCTTTCTCTGATATTTTTAAATATCTCCAAGCGGCAGACATGTTGGCTGTGAGCCAGCCGCGAGCATGGCCGTGCTTGTCGCCGCGTTTTGATTATGTCATCACAACAACACGTTAGCTTACCAACGTAACCCTGTTCTCTGACATTCGGTGATATTTTTTTCGGCCAAAAGGGCCTTTTTAACCATTTTCGGCCGATAATTTTCGGTGCATCCCTAGTCTTTTCCCCCCACCCGCGGAGGAATGGGATTGAGCAATACACTTCGAGTTAACAGAGATCCAATTGGATCTCTGTTACATTCGCAATTCACTTGTTTTGCTTCAGTATCTATGCTCAGGTACACCTTTTTGTTTCCACAAAAACTGAGCTTACACACTAACTTCATGCATTTCACTTTGTTATTACAGGAGATCTACGCTGTGTGGAACACTGGACTACTTGCCTCCTGAGATGATTGAGGGGAAAACTCATGACGAAAAGGTTGACCTGTGGAGTCTGGGCGTCCTTTGCTACGAGTTCCTGGTTGGAAAGCCCCCCTTCGAGACTAAAAGTCACGAAGAGACCTACCGCAAGATTTCAAGGGTAAGGGATATAAAGCTAAAAAACTATACTCCTTGAAAATTGCTTTATTTTCAACATATAAGAAGTTTCGTCCCAGTGTTTCTCAAACTTTTTCATACCAAGGACCACTTAACCAATAAAAAAAACACTCGCGGACCACCTAACTCCACAAATATCCAAAAACACATCGTTTTTTACAAATCGCCTGAATGGTACAAACAAGTGGCCACATGTGTGATGAAGGTGTTTAACTGGACTATATCATGCAATCGAAAGTGAAACTTAAGCTCTCTCCACGCAAAACAACAACTCTCTCTAGCCCTCTAA
>NW_011366124.1:0-7173 GCF_000735185.1 Notothenia coriiceps | reverse complement strand
CTTGGCAGTCTCAGTTCGTGTGTGTTGGAGGAGGGGCTCTGTAAGGAAATGGCAGATTTTTTCCGGCTGTGTATTTTCAAATTCTAGCGCACTCGAGCTGGTTTCTTCAAAATTACCAACCCCACCTTTAACTACGGATGTAATACTGACTGTTATCTGTAACGAGCTCCAAAGAGAACTCTAGTGGTATGCTGGCGCCCTCTGCTGGCCGCTTAATAAAAACGAGGCGGGGTGTAGACACAATGTCGCTCATTGGATATCAGTGCAAGTAAAGAAAAATAAATTAGAGTTTGAAATTCATTTAAGACAAAACAAAAATAATTTTCACTAACAGACACAAATGCTTAATTCCAAAGTGACATATTTCACAAAAGATAAGTCATCTTTTTATTTCAAGTAACGGCATTTTAGAAAAGCTTAACATTTCATAATTACACGAATAAAACTGAAATATTTACAGGCATAAAATTCCATTCGAGAAAAGGAAAGGAAGATAAAAGAGATAAGGAAGTGACATTTAAATGAAGTGATATTAAACTCAATAGGGCAGATTCTGATAAATCAGCGGCACACTGGTTTTCATGTTTCACACCTTTGTTCAGCCTGTGTTCTACTCTGCTGCGCCCCCACATACAAACCTCAGGTTTTGGGTGGAGGGACACAATGAGACTCAGAGGCCGGGCTACTCCTGGCTGATGGTTGTGGGTTTCTTGGTGGCGGTCTCCACTACCCAGGGGTGGGACAGGACTCCCTGGATGGGCAGTCTGTGCATGGGGTTGTGTTTCAGCAGCCGGGCTATCAGGTCTTTGGCTCCGGCACTGATGTCAGACTGTGCGGGGTAAGTGTACTCAACCTGGGAAACAACGACAGAAATATTGGTACAAAGATTAAACATCGGACTTGTACAGCATTTTAAGAGGACAATCAAGCACTTTCAAGGTACCTTAACTGCACAAAAAAAGAAAAAACTAAACTTTATCACCACATTTGAATAGTTTCTATAAATGCAACTACAAAATATAACGTTTACTGAATTCCTTTAAAGTCACAGAAATCAAGGTTTTTCTGCCACGTTGCATTATCAGCTGTTTATATCATGTATTCAGTTTTGAATCATTATTATTTAATGCTTAAATTACTCTGGGTCACGTAGTTTGAGATGCCAGGAGAAAACAAATAATATGACGAGGAATATTAGTTTTAAAAATGGTTGGTTTACAAGAGTGATCGTGTAGACCAGTGCTTCTCAAAGTGTGGTCCGCGGACCACTGGTGGTCCGTGAGCACCCCCTAGTGGTCCGTGAGTATATTGGTAAAATTTCACANATTACGACCCAGAGCCACGTTTTAAAGTGTATGTTGTTTCTTACACGACCACTAGAGGTGCTCTAGTGGACGTGTAAGAAACAACATGCTCCCGGCCCGACGGGCCGGGAGCATGTTGTTTCTTACACGTCCACTAGAGCACCTCTAGTGGTCGTGTAAGAAACAACATACACTTTAAAACGTGGCTCTGGGTCGTAATAAGGGCATGAACAATCGGCCTATATGGTCGTTTTTTGTAGGAGGACAGGCTGCATTCTACCCTACTGTCCCACTAGGGCAGGGATCTGCAACCTTTTTGACCAAAAGAGCAATTTTGCCCCCTTTTCCACCGATTTATTTTTGTCTGGAGCCGTAAAACCTATTTGATAGCTTGATAGCTTATAAAGTTGTATATATTGTTACATCATAGACAAAAACTACAGTTGTTTACCATTTATTATTTATTACATTATAGAAAACTGTTTACCTCTAATAATAAACAGAGAACTCTTATAAGGAGAATTAAAAAAAATACACAGGCCTACTTTAAAATAAATCAGCACTTGGAGAGTCTTCTGCACATTTGAAGAAAAAGGAATATAATTAAAATGGGCCCACTTTGAAATAAATAAAACATATAGCTGCACCCTAAAAAGAGTTAACTGATTGAATTATGACTGAATATCGTCAGCTGTCTTCCTCTTCCATGTTTTTCCTCCAATAGGTAAAGGCTGCAGCAACTTTGACAACTTCTCTCCACATATCAAATATACCGGTAAGCCAGCATTGTTTTCTGTGAAAGCATATAACTCTGTCCATGCAGAATTAAACCCTCTGTGTTCCTCCGATACTTTTATTTTCTTTGATTTATCCATATTTCGGTCATCGAGCCGGGGGTCAGATAATTCGCCTGCAAGAAAAGGCGATGGCGCGGGACCGTAGCAGAATGTGGCGCATATTTTAGTTTACCTAATTAAAACCGTTTTGTTTTTTAATTATGTGTCACAGTATCACCTCAAAATACAAGATACGAAACATGTTCAACCGTGCAACAAAATATAAATAGTCCTAAAAATATCTTTATTTTATTTCCTTCTTATTTTTGTCTAAGCTCAAGAGAGCCAGAGCAGAGGGCTTAAAGAGCCGCATGCGGCTCGAGAGCCGTGGGTTGCCGACCCCTGCCCTAGGCTGAGGATGTACGATTGTGGAGACTGAAGAGAGGACAGAGGCTTTATACTTTGTGACACTCATTGCCAACATGGGTGTCAGAACAGAGTAAAACATATATTTTTGGCAATGTATGCTTTGTAAATTGAATGCAGCTATGTGTAGTAGTTGTACTTTTTCCTCAAGAAAGATAAAAAATAAAAGACATCTTATCCCATACTAAATCACATGTTTCATCACACAAAATGTGACCCCACTAGTCTTGTCACAAAAGACAAGGCCCAGACAGAACAAAAAGATAAAACATGTTTGTGTGAGACATAAGCGGGAAAAAAAAGTTAATTGCTGTAAAATGTGGTGTTCTTTCATGAAAACAATATCAAAGCGTGAACAAGAATATGATGGCGGGAACACAGTCGGGGAGGCTTGAAAAAAGAAAGATCAGATTGTTCCTCCGACAAATGGAGTCTGATAATAATTATGATGAACAGGGTGTTTTTGACTAACAAGATCTGATGATAATTACACTGATCACTAAGCCATTTCTATCTGATACTGTGAGATAAAAAGGTTTCTACCTCGCAAAATAAGTTGAGTTCTAATTGCACGTCAGATACCCATCATCCTTCAAACCTCAGTTTTCCTCGCCCTCTTCTAAAATTAAACAGGTTTTCATCTCTCACCGACACACATGATTCTAATTAAACACCGTGGGATGCAAGACACCTGAGCTGACCTTAAGGTTGGAGATGCGGTTATGGCTTTAGTGGGATAGTGCCGCTATGCTTCTCCTTAACTCCAAACAAACATTAAATCTGTGGGCCAAGTAAACAACAAAGCAGATCAAACCATGATAAATTCTAATATGTGAACAAAAACCAGAAGAAAAAAAAATTCAGAATGAAATCTACAAACTGCATAATGCATGCTGATGTCTTATGCAGCTAGCTAGTTAGTTAATGATTTATGAACCAAAGATATTCAGGAAGGGTTGTAAGCTTTAATGCAATACTTGAGAATAGAAGTGCGTAAACATATTATTGTGTGTTGGTGCAAAGTCAAACTTCAGACTTCTCCACAGGCTTCATTTATGTAAGCATTAAATTAACTGCCATCTACTTCTTATTAATTCTCATCTACTTTAAACAAATTCGGATATAGGTCATGTTTGACCCAGAGCTGCCCTGCTCCTGCGGTTACAGCTGTACACCTAGGCTGCAATGAAGACACAGCACACACAGAAACAATATAAAGCATCACTCAGTGTCCTGATACCGTGTCTTTATACAGTAGGAGAATTTCCTCAGCAGATGAGAATAACTGACTTTGAGAGAAATCCCTGACTGACATCAAGGCAGAAACACTCAATGACTGTCTCTTCTTCACAGACTGAAAGGAAGTTGAGAGATGTATCATGAGTGGATACACTATAATAAAATGTTTACCTTCTACAATGGAGTCCTTTTCTTTCCTAGTAGTTCAGTGTATTGCATTACAGATGGATACGCAGCATTGTATGATTAAAATAGATAAAAGTACCACAGTGCTTCAAGCTCTTTAAAACCTCTCGTAGCCTTTACAAACAATATGTTGTTTTGAGCCCTACTAGGAAAGCATGGAGCCACAGTGCATTTCTATGATCTAAGACATAATCAACTCGCTTGTTTTGTGTTACAAAGGCTAACAGCCTTGCCACAGAAACAGGAAGATATAATAGACATGGAGGGCTAAAGGGAAGCGACAGTTCCAACAGTATGGAGGAATACTTTCCCCCAGAATACCCTTATAGACATTCACAATTTATTTCATCAGAAAATGAAAAACCAAAAATCGTGAAATGGGAGAGAGGAACTTTGCATTCTCGCTGGAAACTCTGACCGACTTGCTCAATATACACCAGGCCTCACATCTCTTCAGTGGCAGATTTAGGATTGTAGGAGATCCGGGGCTTAGCCCAGGAGTTGTTGGGGGGTGCAGGGGTAAAGTGCTATTTTTTTACAAGTGGGGGGTGGACCGAACATCCTTTAGGGGGATTGTCGCCTCCTTTAGGGGGGTCCGCATGCTAAATATTGAAGTTAAAAGCATCAATCTGGAGCACTTTGAGAGCAACATTAACCCTACCTTAATAATACCTTAAAGCTGACAAAAGGCACTGGAGAACACTTATTCATTAACATCCTTTAATGAAGCAAACTAATGCCTTAACTCACTCAAATACAGTCGTTTACTTATTTCGGTGAAACGAATGTGCGTAGAGTTTTAAAGGATGCGGATAGTCTCACCTTGATTCTGGCGCATTGCTTATCGTTTTATAGATCTATTCTCATCCACCATCTTTGTTTGTGACGTAAAGAGTGTAAGAGTCACGTTTCTGAATCGGACACTCTGAGTGGATGCAGTCACAGCCAATCGGAGTCTGATTCAGAGGGTTGCCTGTCAGTTCCGTTGCCTGTCATTCCGTTCTATGGTTGTTAAGTGTACTGAAACGAGAGCCGGTATAATTCCAAAACAATATAAAAATTGGAATACGTTATTTTAGTGTCTTAAAGGTAGACTGAGGTATGAAGGGTTAACGTTACATCTTAGGATAATTTTTAGTCATGTTCTGTATACATACTAACATATACGGGTATAATTAGTGTGGTTACTCCATGTTTACTAGCTATAACATTAACATTACATCATCTTTTTCACTTCTTACTCAGTCAGCCAGACTGCAGATATCACCATTAGATTCACAAACCTGAAACATCATCCATTTCGTCACTACTGGTGATGACATTGTTGTCAGCTGCTGATACTACTGCTGCTGCTGCTGCAGCTTGTGGCGCCTGCTTCGATGAAAATAACTTTCTAATATCCATAATAACTTTATAGGCTATTAGCTTAAAACTCGTCAGGCACTAGCAGAGCCATATGGCGATGGGCACTAGGAAGGATCACTTCTTCTTCAGGGCAGGGAAGGTTAAAACATTTTATTATTATTTTTTAAGTGAAACATCCGGGGGTTTTCAGAAAACATCCGGGGCTTGAGCCCAAGTAGGCACCCCGTAGCGCCGGCACTGCATCTCTTCTTTATATTGGATTTATTAAATGTATATATTATGAGCCAGACCCTGCACGAAAATCAATAATTGACCTATATGATTCCTGCATAATCGCAGCATTGCAGGTTGCAATTTGGCACCAACTGATTTAATCGGTACTTGTACAAAGTTGGGTACCAAACCAACTTTTTACTTTTCAACTGAGAGGTTAAATTTGACACAAGCAGATGCTAGGGTTCACACAAGGTAGATGACGCTTCAAGAGTCAACGCTTTTAGAGTTTGAGTTCAACCAGGGTGCAGGGACAGGCTGTGTGTGTGTGTGTGTGTGTGTGTGTGTGTGTGTGTGTGTGTGTGCGTGCGTGCGTGCGTGCGTGCGTGCGTGCGTGCGTGCGTGCGTGCGTGCGTGTGTGTACGCGTGCACATGTGTGACCTACAGTTGATTGATGGAAGACAGAGTGGTGTACCATTATCTCTACTTGTATTCATGGTCACAGGATTTATAGAGATTGTTTACATCAAAAAGAAGTTGACAGCGACTTTAAATCAGACCAGGAAAAGATAGCCTCTTCAGACAAACTCACAGAACTGCATAAGGCTACAGCGTACACACTGACTATACCGTGGCAAAAGAGGAACTATACAAATGAGCAAGGTAAAGTGGTTTAATTGTGAATTAAGTGATGAGATGATGAAGATTGAGATCACAGTAAAAAGAGTACCATGGACGAAGCTTAAGGTCATTGAATACAGAAGAAAGATATATGAGCTGAAGGCTGGTGTACAGAGTACGGAGGCAGATAATGTCCAAATCATTGGCAGGCATATGATCGCCTTAGTGTCCTTGAGCACTCCAACCATACATAAAACATTATGTTATAGCAGTATGCCTGAACGTGCACACACACACAAAACATTATATTATTATAGAAGTTACAGTAATATAGGAAAAACATTAGCTACTTTAACATCTATTCCTGGATTAGCTTTAATGATTAGCTAAATGGAGAACTAAAGGGGACTTAGTATTGCAATTTTGACAGGCAGATTTATTTATTTATAATGGCCATACTTGAAAGACCAGAGGGTGACATATCCTCCTATCCTTTTTTGGAGTTGCTATTAGGGGTCAGATCGTTATCAGACACCTTCACTCTGCCTTGATGCCAATTTGTCCCTGTGGCTAGGCGATATGTCCTAAAAACCATATCTTTATATTTTCAGGCTATATCGCGATACACAAGATATATATATATATTAGGGCTGTCAGTCGATTAAAATATTTAATCGCGATTAATCGCATGATTGTCCATAGTTAATCGCGATTAATCGCAAATTAATCGCAAATGTTTTATCTGTTCTAAATGTACCTTAGAGGAATATTTTTCAAGTTTTTAATACTCTTATCCACATATGAGTGGACAAATATGCTTTATGCAAATGTTTATTATCATTTGAACAATGACAAATATTCTCATGAATATTAAACATAACCTCTGAATTACTAATATTCTCCTCAATTCAATCTGGAACCTCTCTCATACAATAATACAATAGTGTTTGTGTGTGTGTGTGTGTGTGTGTGTGTGTGTGTGTGTGTGTGTGTGTGTGTGTGTGTGTGTGTGTGTGTGTGTGTGTGTGTTTGTGTCTGTGTGT
>NW_011366123.1:0-1907 GCF_000735185.1 Notothenia coriiceps | reverse complement strand
TAAACACTTTATTAATCATTAAGAACCATTTATAAACCCGTTCTAATACATCAACACAGGCTCACTATTTGGCAAGATGACTAAGCCTTATATTGGCTACTCAGCGAGAATTAACTCAGTGAGCAACAAATACCAAGGATGCTGGCTGATGAAGGAGACGAAGTAAGCTAAGTAGCTAATATAAGGCTTAGCAGTACAGATACATGTGGGCTCACTATTTGGCAAGCAACCGGTGACAGTTGCCCTGTTTATCTCATGTCTTATAAAAGCTTATTAATGATCTATAAAGTGTTCACAACCTAATTAATAAATGAATTACAAACTATTCGTAAACCCTTTATAAGGGTAGTCTTATTGTAAAGTGGTACCCAATAAAGGACAGACTGCCTTGTATTCATCTGTAAGTTGTCTGTCACTAATACAAGACCATTTTAAAAAGAAATAGATTAGAAAATACTGTCACAGCTTGGTTTTTATCTCGCTCTCACGTCCATTTCCCCTCCCTCACCAGGCCGAGGTTAAAAAACATCGACCGGAGCAGCGCCCAGCACCTGGAGGTGACGGTCGGCGACCTGACGGTCATCATCACGGACTTTAAGGAGAAGGTCAAGCCCACGTCCACCGCGGCCCCCCCGCCCAGCACCGTGGCCGCCGCCGACCCCCACAGCCAGAACGGCTCCAGCTCAGAGACCACAGAGAAGGGGCTCTCCCGCTCCTCCTCACCCAGAGGGGAGGGCAGCTCGGTCAACGGAGAGTCCCACTGAGCCCACCTCCAAACCTCCCCCCTCCACACCCATCTCATCTGCAGGCAAGGTGGAGAGCTGCGCATCACCTTCTTTTGGATATATAGGAACTGTGACCAAAACACATCCCATTTAGAACGTTTGAATGATTCTTTAGAAAGCAATATGGAAGACCTTTGCTCTGTCTTGGACGTTTTTAGACATTTTCTCCTGGACATTTGTTGTAATGGAGACGATCCTGCGCGCTGTCTGCTAGAATACTTACTAAGACAGTTTTATTCTGACGAAGAACTCCCTCAGAACTGACCTGAGATGCGTCTGAATAATCTGGACGAGCTTTAAGGACCCTGTGAGGTTTTCCTTCAGATACTCCTGCCCTTTTCTTTTTCGAAATGTGCAGCCCACCCTTGCCTTCAGTGGCCGGCAGAGTGACCTATCCTTCCCCCATGTGGAACGTTGCGCCTCTGTCTGGAATCCTACGCGTTATAAACCCTGAATTTCGCACTCGGTGTCCCGACGCTGAACCTTCAACCTCACTGCAAAACCCTCGCTCCTGCTCGCCATTACTCCCAGCCTTTTCTCTTGGACTGCCTCTGCTGCGGAGGGACTTTTTTGAAGCAGCATTGCCGGGCACCATTTGGTGCTTTTGGGTAATGTTCGGAGTGGGATGTTTAGTTCAGGTAATGCTTGTTATGACTGTATAAGGGCGTCAGGCAGGTTTTGATAAAGGCCCTGTTTTATATGGTGTGGGTAAAGGTGCAGAATATGATTGTAAAGGATTATACCGGTAGTCTACGCTGCCCCTTACGTCACATGTGCTAGAAATACTATCAGGGTTTTGTTATTCTACGTTCGCAGTCATTAATTGTGCAGAATATAAACAAAAACCGCAGACCTGCATTAAGTGATTTCCTTTTTTGTACCGAATTAGCATTTCTCTAGCTAGTCTCATTGTTTCGATGTCCTCATAGACCAGTGACCAACAACTGGCCACATCCGGCCCGCCAGACATTCTCATCCGGCCCGCACGCCGGGGGTGACTGTGGCGTTGGCGGAATGGTTAGTGCGTTCGCCCCCCACTCATTTTTCTTTTTACAACGTCTCGTGAGTAATGTGCTGTACCCATACTTGCCAACCTTGAGACCCCAGAAATCGGGAGCATTT
>NW_011366122.1:0-3988 GCF_000735185.1 Notothenia coriiceps | reverse complement strand
ACAATCTTGTAGAAAAGGCAAGCATTTGCATGTTTAATGAGGTTTTCCCAGCTTAGCAAGTTGTATTTTTGGAGTATTGGGCAGTGAACCTAAAATTCGACAGACTGAATTTGACCCAATTACATACTTTTTTAACCTGAGCCTTGAAATTGAGTGTTGAATCAATCATGACTCCGAGGTACTTGTATTGTGACCCCACCTGTAGCCTCTCCCCTGATACAAAAACATCTGGCGCAACACAAGAGGACTTTGTTTTGGTGAAGAAGATGCATACTGTTTTACAAATATTTAGTGGCAAACAGCATTGTTGCAACCAAGTTGTTACATGAACCATGGTGTTTGTCAGTTCATTAGCCACTTGTGTCATATTGCTTCCATCTACATATATTACATAGATGCAGCACATCATTGGAAAAAACAGAGATAATCTTAAAGCTGCCCGTTCATTGTATCTGAGTCTTCCTATTGTCTTCAAGAACATTTCTTAAAGGATAAACTCACCATGTGTGACTTCTTGGAAGCCAAGTCTCCTTCCCCACCTTGTCTATGCAGAACTTCTGGGGACCGTTACTTCCTGCACAAAGGAAAAAAGTGATTTCAATTCATTTAAGCTTGAATTTCTTTTTATTATAATGGTCTTACATAACAATTGCACTTGTTCTAATGCTTACCATACATTCTCATATGGGAAATTATTATATAAAAGCCAGGATTCAAATAATATTTAAAGTTGTTGAATTTGCCTGTAGTCTAGTAAAACTGCTCAAACACTACATTTTAAAATAATGAACTTCCATATTACTAACTTCATCAGTACAACATGTTTTACAAGTCCTCTCTTTTTAACAGAGATACTCGTTTCATCCTCCTATTCATTCCAGTTTTTCTGTTGCCCTGACTGAGGATGCCATTAATGAAACTTTGGATAGTATCAGTAATTGGAAGGCTGGGATATGCAAAATGTCAAACCTAACAGTGAGGAGAGTGGGGAGTGTGTGTGTACCTATGAGCTCAGTGAAGCCTCCGACAGGCAGTCTGCACGTTCCCGTCACAAACTGCAGCAGACGGATTCTCTTCTCGTTGTCCATCTCTTTCACCACCTGCAGAAACACACCTCCATCAATCACTGAACACACCATTCAACAAAGTGTGTGTGCGTGTGTGTGTGCGTGCGTGCGTGTCCGTACCTGCCAGAACCAGTGAATCTGCTTGCTGTTCTTGGTGTAGTGTCTGTAGATGGTGTTCTTCTGCCAGTCGGCCATGTCTATCTCCTGCATCCCACACAGCATCAGCTGTAACAAACAACAGGACACTTCAACTACCAGAGGTCAAAGGCTGACTCATTTCCAGATGTTAGGACTCATTTCCAGATGTTAGGACTCATTCCCAGATGTTAGGACTCATTCCCAGATGTCAGGGCTCATTCCAGATGTCAGGGCTCAATCCAGATGTTAGGACTCATTCCCGGATGTTAGGACTAATTCCAGATGTTAGGACTCATTCCCAGATGTTAGGACTCATTCCCAGATGTTAGGACTCATTCCAGATGTTAGGACTCATTCCAGATGTTAGGACTCATTCCTGCGGCACTCCATCAGGACAGTCAGTATCAAAGGAATGATAACTTTTCCCTCTTCCTCTCTCACCCCATCACTAATGCGGATGCTGCTTTTAGTTCACATAACCCCAGACTCTTGATAAGTAACCAAGTAGAGTTCTTTTTTTACAAAATTACTTTTTTCTAGAAGCCTTTCCTATTTTTACCTCACTCAGTTTATTTATGTGTCTATGTTTGCTATGTTCCAATGACTTTTATAATCAGATTTGTATGTTTGTATGACATACAGAAGATAAATAGTCCATTATCTTTCATTTGAGTGTATTTAATATGAGGAAATATGCTGAAAATCAACCAATCAGTAATAATTACTTTAGATTTGAGTGTGTTCTAAATCCTTTCATTCATTACTCCTCTTCTGACTTTAAAATGATTTTTGCCGTTAGTTTTTCCTGTTCCATACGCTGGTGCTCCTCCTCACCTCCAGCTCCTTCTCGTCGAAGTAGCGCAGCCACTCCAGAGGAACCACTTCATTGAAGCCGTCCAGGAAGGCCTTGGTCTGCTCCTCCACCCCCCGGGTGAACCTCCAGTCTGTCAGCAGGCTGAGGGAGGAAGATAAACGTTGTGTTAACGCTGAACTAATTGACGTTAGCATGTCTGATCTGTGTGTCTGTGGTAGCGGCAGCGGCTGCCTCTGTTCACCCACCTGATGTACTCCTCCTTGTTCTCCTCCGTCACCAGCTCATTCTCTCCGTCGTCTTTCAGCTGGTGGGTGGACACCTTCCCCAGGATCTCCATGTCCTGTGCAAAGTAAAGCTCCACTCCACACTCCTCCAGGTTGTTGTCTCTGGAAACACACACAGAGACAACTTACAGCAGTGTTTGCTTCCTGCAGGAAGTCAGCTGCTACGCTTCCTCTGGTATGTTCACTTCTCCAGGTTCAGGGACCTTTATAAATATGCTTTTACACATGGAACATTCTAATGTGGTATTTTTAGACACCACAAATTCAAAATGACTTCAAAATGCTGGAAAGAATGCTGTGAACAGAAAGCAAACCATAGTCATGTATTTTGGTAATGTAAAGCTATGAGGAGCTTCTGAGAAACTATTCAGTATTTCTCTAAATAAGAACCTATTTTATTATTACTTGAAAAAACACCAGATGAAATCAAAAAGAAGAAATCTTATAAAACGTATCTTTCTTGTAGATACTTACTTTATAAGAGCTGCAATTATTAAACAAATTACAAGGAACTGATTATAAGATAATACATGAAAACATTCAGAATGGAAACATCTGGTAAATGAAATGTAAGGATAATAAATGAATAAATGTTTTGACGATTAATGGGAAAAATGTTAAGTGACAGAACACAAAATAATAATAATGATCCTGTGGTCGCTTTATGAATATAGGTATGAGTATTAATGATGTATTTGTTATTTGTAAGCTTTATCCTATACTTTCAAAACAAATCTGTTTTATTTTTTCTGATTTGTGGATTATTTAACTATTTAATGTATTTTTTATTTTTTTATTTATTTGGGGTCACATTATAGTACAAGTACAGTTTTTCAAATCATATATTTTTAGAGACCCGAAAGTGACAAATGAAATAGCAAACAAAATGAGTCAAAGTAAAATAAAAAAAACGAAAAAGTACACAGGGGTTGTTTGAAATAGCAAATGTTTACACATGTACATATACTCACAGGGGTTGTTTGAAATAGCAAATGTTTACACATGTACATATACGGTTTCACCAACTAATCGACTAGTCGACTACCTTTACCACTAGTCGGCGCTGTAGGCCCTAGTCAACTAGTCGTGAAAAAAATTGAGGTAAACGAGGTGCTGCAAAATGCTACAAAACACGTCCGACATTCTTATGTATGGCAGTACTTCAACGAAGATGTAACCAACTCCACAGTGAAGTGTCAGTTGTGTACAGCTGTACTGAAGTACAATACAAATGCATCTGCTATGCGCAACCATCTAAAGATGAAACACCCGCTGCCGACAGCTAGCACTAGCAGTAATGCTAGCACCAGTGAGCAACGGACCGGCGTCAGCACTGAACAGAGGCGAACGAACAGCAAGAAAACACGGGTCAACAGTGATGCGGATGATGAGCTACGGGATTACTGCCAGCGGACACCGCATATCCCCACAATGGATAATCCACTGGAGTGGTGGGCAGAAAACGTGCACCGCTTCCCCCGCTTTCGAGGAGCTACCTGGCTATTCCAGCCACAAGCACCCCGAGTGAGAGGGTTTTTTCCCTGGCAGGCAACACTGTCACCCGAAAGCGGTCAAGCCTCCTTCCCTCACATGTCGATGCGTTGGTGTTCCAAACCAAAAATATGGAAAGGTGGACGTTATCGTGGAGGACAGCGAATAAAGTGTTGCGCACTGGATTTACGTGG
>NW_011366121.1:195171-200684 GCF_000735185.1 Notothenia coriiceps | reverse complement strand
TCATATTTTCACTGCCCTTTGTCCTGAAGACATTCTGATCATTTCCAGTGCTAGGAAACATCCTGAATTAATGGGAAATGTGTAAATTTTACTGATATATCATTTTAGCTCGCCTACAGGAGAGCAAATGTAAAAAATGTCTCACATTACCCCGCTCTCCCCTACTACTAATTATATCAATACTGCTTATCGATCCGGTCCTTTTAACGATAGTATTAACGGTTCTTTTGACAAGAAATAAGGTAAACTAACTAAACAAATTGTGAACAAAACTAACATTGCTTTTTATTTTAATTAAATGCATAATATTTCACATCAAAAGAAACAACAATGTTTTAACAAATCATATTAAATAATGTGATGACAGAACTGTAAACAGAATAGCTGAAACTTTAACAAAATAATAACTCAGTTACCTCTAATCATTAACCTATGTTTTTATAACTGAGTTAACTCTGTGTGTTGCTGCTAGCATACATAACACCTGACGTGGAAACGTTACTCGTGGATGGGGCTACAGAGCTACTAGAAAGACAGTCGAACCCGGTGCATTCCTCCGTCTGAATGTGGTGCACTTTTGCTAAATGTTTAGACAAATTGCTCGTTTTACCGCATTTATATGATAAACTGTTATTGCACTTTTGGTAACGAGCATTGTCCACATCGAGACGGCTAAAGTTTAACCACACCTCGGAGCGCGTTCTCTCCGCCATCTCCTCCGTGTGTGTGTAAACTGCCCCGCCCCCTCGCAAGCAGGCGGGGGAGAGATCTCTCGTCTGAATTGGGAAGATCAAAAATACATTATAGACGCATTTTGTAGTCATATTGCATATTAGAAACGGAGTTGGCGACATTAAGACTGCGATATAATGTTTATGTAGCAATAATACATATGACATATGTTTTTAAATGTCTCCTGTACCGATAAAAAAGAGCGATAACGTTGGAGCTTAACGGGGTGTAGAACACATGTGATGACGTCACCAACGAATCGACGACTGAATTAGTTGCCAACTAATTTGGTAATCGATTTTAATCGATTAAGTCGATTAGTTGTTGCACCCCTAGTTGTGGCTTCCTGATGGAATATACTTCAAAATATTTTTGGGACATACGTAAGTGTTTTCTCCCATGTTACCTGGTCCAAAGGGCTGCAGGAACCAGGTACGCCCCCCTCTGCCCGGGGAGCCGGCTTCAGGCAGGGTGGGGTTGAAGCCCCGGATCGTCTTCACGTCGGCCCGGTTGTCTCCAGCCGTCGGGATCTCCAACACCGGGATTACAGTGCACTGATCCAAGACCCCGTCAGAGGTCATGACTTCGGTGTAGCCATCCTCACAGCCGCACACCCCCGCCTGGATAAAGGAGGAGGAGGATAGGGAGGTTAAACACAAAGATAAAACTGACTTATAACTCGTAAAACATCTGCAGTTACTTTAAAGTTGCGATGCCTTTGTGAAAAACCGCAGTCATTCATTAACTCTTTCCTAAGATACAACAGTGAAACATGTTTTGTTCACCATGTAAAGCGGCCTTGCGTCTCTTGAAAGGCGCTATACAAATTGAATCTATTATTATTATTATTATTATTAATAAGGTAAGACATGGTATTGCATTTTTAAAATAATATCCTAATCTTACACACATGTTTTTTCCAAGTTTACCAGCTTCTTGACATTTACTGTTTTTAGCTGGACTCGTTATGTTTTACTTTACATCTATTTAAGATTACAGAGCAATAAGGAAGACAATACATATATATATAATAATAATAATAATAATACATGGGATTTGTATAGCGCTTTTCCTGATGCTCAAACACGCTCTGACAATCAGAACAGAAACAAAACTAAGAAAAAAAAAAAACTTAAACAATAGTCCAAATCCAAGTGTGAGTAAAATGGGAGGTTTGTTGATCAGAGTCTGAAAGCTAGAGTGAATACGTGAGTTTTGAGAGATGTTTTGAAAGATGTAAAAGTGTTGGCCTTCCTGATGTGGCTGGGTGTTCTCTGGAGGTAATTGATGCAGAAATGGGAGAGTCACATACAAAAAGAGAGAGAGGGGAAAAAACAAAAACAAACCGGGCTCAGGGGAAGTCGGGCTGAAAGTAGGCCACGAATGGAGACCAGGTCAAAAAACATTCAGGCTTTTTTGGGGAGCTGAATTGAAGTTTCAGAAACAAACATCTAATTGTTTTGTAGGTCACAGCTTCATTGATGCTATCTGTATTACTGTTTTATTTGAGCGCCAACAGGATTTCTGTTTTGTTTCCTCATACCTCATGCAATGACAATAAAGGAAATTCATTCTGTTTTATTTTGGTCTTGGGCCAAGAGGGCAAAAAGAGTTTAAAATGAAACACAATAATTATTCTAATCTTTGCTAATCAATAGTGGAGAAGGTACTCAGAGCATGTTCTTAGGTAAAAGTGATAACGATGTTGAGATACTGAAATGTTGACCATCATATGTTAAAGGTTTTTCATACGTTTTCCACGATGCGTTTTTTGTGGCGTAGCAAGAAAGTACTTTGGTAAAGTACAAGTACCTCAAATTACAGCACTTGAGTGAATGTAATTAGTGATTTGCCATCACTGAACATGAGTGATGACTTGTGCAAAATGCAAAAAAAACCTGGACAGCAAATCAAAGCAGAACAGAAGAAAAGACATTCTGAATAAACACGGATGGATGAAGTGAAACCGCAGGGGGGAGAGACGATTAGGAAGGAGAGAGAGAGAGATAAGAGAGAGAGAGAGAGAGAGAGAGAGAGAGGGGAGAGACGATTAGGAAGGAGAGAGAGAGATAAGAGAGAGAGAGAGAGAGAGCGAAAGAGGGAGAGAGAGAGGGAGGAGAGACGATTAGGAAGGACATCTTGAGGAATGTATTGCCACTCTCCCAAAATCAGCTCTGTGACCCTGATTAACATCTGTCCACCTCCCTAAATGCCTTTCTTAAACTAGTTCTCTATCTGTGTTTTCTATCTGTGGTTTTATTTGTATGCATGCACCTCAACACCAAGTCCAATTCCTCGTATGAGTCGACCGACCTGGAGATAAACCTGATTCTGATTCTGAGGACGAACCCCAACGCGATACACATATAGAGGCTTTGGTTCAAAGAGATCAGAGCATTTAGTTCCCTTTATATCACCAAGCTGTGACTAAGGGGTCAAAGGTCTCAGAGGTACAGCACAGTAAAAGTCATGCAGTCTTTTGAAGGAAAATACAAATGTAGAGATCAGTTCAGATGTAAGATCTTGCAGCACTTTAACACATCGGAGCCACGATGATTCATCTGTAAAGTCTCACTATGAAGCGGCTGCTGTTTGTGAGACACCCCCCTCCTCCACATCTCTCTCTGAATCCCTCACCCCCTCACCCAGCAGGGGGTCCCCACCCCCATTGGTCTCTGGAGGATAATCGTGATCTGCAAACAGAACGTGCAGCCGCAGACTGAGCAGGGAGGAAATCATTCACATCTCCTCAGAGGCGAACAAAGGGAGGTTCAGCAGCGAGCGAGACATGTTATAAATATCTGGGTTCAGTCTCTGGAGAGAGTCTGAACTTACCCACAATCCTCTGTTCCTGCAGACACCTTCTAGCAACCACATACTTAAACAAACTATTAATATTCAGTTCAGGGTGCAGAGTGCCTTGTGGCGCATAATGGAGCCGTAACAACCTCACCCTCCTAGGTGTCTTTTTACGCTGTCAGTGCAGATATAGTATCTCAGCTTTGCTTTGAAAACTGATTCTCCAAACTCAATGCACAACTGTGAAATGTTTTCTGACCGTTAGCAACCGTGTAGGAGCTGGACATCGTTAAAAATAAGCAAATATTGTAGGTGTCAGTCGCCTGCGCCCGTCTCATGGATGCAGTTTGATTCCATTGAGTCGCTTAAAGCAGGTTTCTTAGAGTCTCTGTTCAGCCTCGTTGTATTTCTGCCAAACATTAGCAGCTGTAATTAGAAGCTGCAGGCCAGGTGTGTTCAGAGAGGATAATGGGGAACGCTTAGCAACAGGTGGCAGCATCATGAGAGTCAGATTACTCTACTTTCTTTCCTCTCATCTTTTCTTCTTTTCTGTTTCTTTAAACCGTCCAGATGCACAGCTTTCCTCCCAGCGGGGGGTCAGCAGCCTCCAGAAACACCTTCTCTCCTCCAAACAGAGACGCTTTGAACCACGGAGGCATTTCTAACCCGGTTAAAAGAAGTTGGAGAGGCTGCAAAGCATCGAGACTGTGGCTGGGACTACAAGCCAGAGTGAACTTTGGTTGTTTTGTTGATTCCCTTGAAGGCTACAGCGCTAGGTATCAAAACCATGACATGTTCTGTTCCAATCAGCTGACTCTTTTTGTCAAGCAAGCACCAAGAGCAAAGAGCAGCATATATCGGGGGCTCCTCCGGGATGAACAGTTCAAAACGAGCACGCTCAGAGTGAAACGTCGCTGTAGACGTCAGGCGTCAATTCAATCTCGCTCCGTAAATCTCTATCGGGCTCAAACAGAGGAACATCCAACTGGTTCTTTAACGGTTTGCAATTTGAACCAACTACGAATTGACACTCGTCACTTCAACACAGTTTCTCCTTTGTTAACTGGATTTATAACACTCACACTGTACTTTTTATGTTTATTTGTATATTTAATTGAATATTCCACTCCATGCAAACTTGATGTAAATAATATCCTGCTTATATTGTGTTAACAGAGAACGGCCCTTCAGCAGTGTTTTGATTTGTCACTCAGTTTAAAGATGTTTTATCTTCAGGGTCATTTCTTACTCTCTAATGCTGGTTTATTTCTATTTTGATATGTTTCTATTTTAGAATTGTTTTATTTCTAATTTGTTATTATGTGCAATGCCTTGCTTTGTTTCATGCTGCAAATGTTTCCTAAATTGTGATTAATAAAGTACATCTTCATCTCTTCATCACGTTATTTTAAAAACATTTTGTATTATTGTTTTAATTTTTCATTGTGTTTAGTCTTTATTTTTACCTCGTGTGAATCCTGTTTTTCCCTCTAACCTATAAACGCCTGCTTTTCCCCAAGGGGATAAATAAAGTTCCATCTTACCTCGTTGTCTTTCAGACAGACTTTAAACATAACTCATGTTTGTGGAAAAAGACGCCAAGAGACGCCACAAGAAGTCCAGGTATGTTTCCAATGCAGTAGCAGCATGGGGACGGACAGGAAGTGACCACAGGTGTTTGAGACATCCGTCAGAACTCACCTCTGTGCACAGGGAGCGGGGCTTGGTGCAGGGCGGACTGCAGGACCGGTCAGATATCGGCTCGGTTGTCATCGGGCATCCACCTGCAGAGCAAAGAGACGTCACAGGTTACAGGTCTCCTATCAAGAGTCCACTTCCTCATGTCTCAACATGTGTCCCCTCTTCTCCATGTCTCTTCTACATCAACATGTGTCCCCTCTTCTCCATGTCTCTTCTACATCAACATGTGTCCCCTCTTCCTCATGTCTCTTCTACATCAACATGTGTCCGCCAAGGCACAC
>NW_011366121.1:175217-195126 GCF_000735185.1 Notothenia coriiceps | reverse complement strand
TCGTTTTGATGGCCATTACTTGAGGGGAAACAAACTGCCTAAGTTAATGGTCGGTTAGTAATTGATGACTAAGAGCAGTAACGGACCATTGCTTAAATCGCACAGGGTCACTCAAGAACTCCCCTACAACGAGAATGATTCATTAATACGGTACCCCCCAGTCTGTTTACCATGTAAACAACCATCAGTTCTTCAATCGCAGTCCACTCAGGAACTTCTCATTAACTGACCAATTTAAAATATTGTCGTTCCTTATTCACTACATCAGTAACTAAGCACCTTTTGGTGGGTACCTTTTATTGTAAAGTGTTACCCGTGTTTTTTAGTACATTATTGAATTACAAATTAAATCAGGAAAGGTATACGAGTACTACAAAACCAAACCACTGTAAATAGGGTAACTTGTGTGGAGAGCCATTCATTTATATATTTTTTTCAAAGCAGCGGCGTTTTAAAATATTGCCTTCAGGCAATTTTCAATAATAACTTTAAGCCGTTAGCTGACTGAATTGTGTTGATTTTATGCATAATTAAAAAAAAATTTATGAGGTTGCATATTTAATTGTGGCTCAAAGATGAATTTCTTGATGCAAGACATAATCTGTGCGGTTTCACCACACAGACACACAAAACCACTTGAGGAAGAATACGGGATAAACATAAGGAACACACATGCACACAAATTACCCAGGAGAACGGCAAAAAGCTACTGGCCCTGATAAGTTTCACTTAATAAGTCCAGTATGCTCATAAAAGACTACTTATAATGATTATTTTTGTCTTCAAAGAGACAGGAAGGTAACAAGACATATGGATATGAAGAAATAATTCATTTGACATTTTGATTCACGTTTGTCTTAGTGTCGAGCCAGAGCATAACTCCCTATGGTCACATGTGTGTGTGCGAAAACATGATCGTAAATGTGAAAGGAAGTCGGGCGTCCTGCTTTTATTACAGGGCAGGTAATGAGGTAAAGACGGCGCAGCAGCTCAGGTTCACCAAAGAGCAGAGGGCCTTAGTTCACAGTGCACAGGAACACCGGTGAAACGGTACATTATTCTCCAGCTGTTTGGACATGAAAATGGGGTCTTTCCAAAAACAGAAACTAATTATCATTTCTCTGGACTCAGAGACGTGATAACACTAGTCGAGGCTTTATATTGAATGAGGAGGAATCCTCCAATTGTGATGTGCATTAGCATGATGTTTGAACCCTTTGACCCTACTTATTTGCTGCCATGGAGAAAAAAACGGTGGTTAAGTCATGAAATAAGTAACATTTAATAGTTGTATATAGAGAAATGTTTACATATAAGGGAGCCCTTGAATTTGAAATAAACTTCTCAAACTTGTTTATACCGTGCAGAGGTATACATAAACTGGAGGAGCCCCACTCAGATTTCCTGTAGTTTTATCACATAATATAACAGCTTTTTTTACTCTTTGGGTAAATTATCATCCTCACTAACAGACTGACCTGACACGTGAAATGGGGGTGGATAAGACGTTAACAGTTCAGCAGGAATTAAAAAAGGATGATTGATGGCTTTTCGTTTACGGATTTAAACAGAAAGCAGATGCAAAGATTTGAACCCAGCTGCATCCAGACTATCAGACAGATATAGGAGATGTGGGAAGGGAAATTACTTTAAATAAAGGGATCAACTCACCTTTGCAGAACAACGCTGAGGGCAGGGTAAACTTCTAAGCTATTTTGGGAGTGCATCTGCGTATCCGGGTAGATGCAGAGGTGTTCCCAGCCTGTTCTGGAAAGCTGACCACTGCAGGGGGAGGAGATTAGTGCAACGTTGTGATCAAAAACTTCTGAATCAATAGGCGCGTTCACACCAATACTTTTCCACCAAAGTTCCTGAGAACTACGATTTGTTGCGTTCACACACCAAAGTCCCAGGGAACTAAATTAGTCTCTAGAAACCTTTTTTACCTCCTTTTCCGTCCCCTGCTAGAGAGCAGGGACTTTAGGTGGGAGAAAAAGTTCCTGGTCTGATTGGGCTGGCGGAAGCAAGCCAAGCCCGTCAAAACTCCAAAAAATGTTGTGAGCCGCATTTTATTATCCCGCATTGCATTATTAGCATTAGCATTAGCCTAGCGCAGAAACGCAGAGAGACTAATTTATTTAAACCTCAAAATTAAAACATGGGAGCGTGGAGGATGAGGAGGTGTCAGCGTTCTTGGCCGTTTTACTCGGAAAGCTTCAGTAGAAGCTGCTGGGAGTCCCAGCGCTTCTACTGAGGCCAGACCCTAACTCCGGGGCACTTCCGGCGGGATTTGGGCCGTGCAGTATATACGCCGGAAGTTTGTTTGCGGCCTGCCAGTAAATCCAAAGCAGAAGAAGAAGAAGAAGTGACGTTCAGCGGCTTATTATTTGCTATCCACCCCCAGGGAACTAATTTTCGGTGAGTTGAACTCGCGATCATGTACTTAGTTCATGGAGAACTAAAGAGTTCTCAGGAACCTTTTGTGGGAACAAGTACTTGGTGTGAACGCGCCTAAATGGAGACACGTAGAGAGCTCGGACTTTGATGCAAACACTGATGGTTTACTCTTTCTGTCTCTCTCCCTCTTTCTCTCTCTCGTAAACACATTGTGCAGTAAAATACCAGATGGTTTCTGCACTCTGTGAAATGTTATTTTATTGCCAAAAGACAGCAGAAGAATGTATAAACAGTTGAATTCTTAATTTTTACTGATAAATTCCAGGAGACATTTTCCAGCATTGATAGCCAGTGTTTGACTTGAATTGTGAGCAGGTGAGGGAGAAAGAGAACACTTAATGCCTTTTGCATCTTTTCATAATTTGCATAACGAGTATTGCTGAACTCCTAAAACAAATGTACAACATCTAGCTTGATATTTCCTTAGAATGATTTAGGTTAATGCTTGTTTCGGCAAACTAACCCTCTGTCCATGACTCAGAACATTTTCCTAACATAAAATATAATCCAACCCAGTCTCATGGCATTTCGTGTTCACCAACACGATTTTTAATCTAAAGATTCGTGTTCACCAACACGATTTTCCCCTTTTTTTCGTGTTGCACAGCACGATCTTAAAAGCAATGTATTTCTACTGGTAATGTGTTTCGTGCCTGCAGCACGTCTTTTTCTCCGGTCGGGTCGTGGAAGACCGGAAGCTGTGTGGTTCATAAAAACATGTTCTTACCCAATATCAAGCCACAATTATTGCTTTTATTTTAAATCGTATAAAATGGGGCTCAGAGCCTCAGAGCCTCAGAACACTGAAATCTGTATTTTTAAATCTTTTTTTCCTTCTAATTTGTTATTCTTTTCAAAATAACACACTGTTATTTACTCACCAATAACACACAATTATCCTTGCTTTTATTTATTGGTTTAATTCCATAATCTCGGGCTTTTTTGGCGTCCTTCAGGAACTGAATTTCAAAATAAAAATAACCGGAAACAGACGTAGGCATTTCGAGCGATTACCCAAGATCCTCAGCTATGGTTTAAGCTCGCTGATTGGATGTTTTAGCCGCAATGCATGCTGGGATTTGGTGTTTATATGATATGAAATCCGGGATTGGATTTTTGGAGTGGCAGGCGCCAGGTTACGCCGTAAACTGTTTTTGAATGGAACGAAACCACGCAGACTATCCAAAACTGGAATCGACGCGCCCCCCCAAAACTACACTGGCTATTGTGTCTCGCAAAATGTTCATATGGGTGACGTTCCTTTACTGAACGTTTTCGTTTTTCCACAATTAGGAAGTTGCAGTATAAAACACATTGGTGTTATCAAATGTAAAACATATAATTAATTAAATGGGTGGAAATCGTTGTGTCCATAACGCAGCATTAATATACCACACGGACAGCTCATTGTTACTTTGTAATTCTACATCCACTTAGCCTTCAGAGGCTAACTCCTGGTATTTGTACTCCACTACACTTATTTGGAGTGTACTTTGCAGATTCTGGATTTAATGATGGTGAAATTAAGACAACCCTTAAATCAGACTTTTAGTTTACACCTGAGTAAAAATGCACGGTAAGGTGATTGTCAAGTGCCAATCAGGAGGAGATATTTGATAGTTGGTGCTTGAGAAGACTAAACATTTATCTGCAATTACATGAATGGAAAAGAGTAAATAAAGTATATTCATTACTCGTTATTCTCTACTAATAGTTCATTAAAGACATGTATAATGGCTATTTTTGCACATCCCTTTCAAGGATTCAAGACTTTTCAAAGGTATTGACATTCATATACCAACAACTACGGTGTATGCAATGAATGAAAATCTTGGGTCACAGGTTTCCTTCAACAGCCACATTACAAGACATCTATCAATATGTGTTTGTACCTTCACCCATTAAACTGTCATATTCTGCACATTTCTTATACTTCTTAGCATACAATAAGAGATATTCATATATCTATAATACAGTTAAAATAAGTGCTTCAACATAGTTAACATTGCAGGAAAGCAATATATTAGACGTTAAGTACTTTTGTCAGGCTTAATATTTTCTGTAGATACCCCCCAACGTTTTTTTTTCTTATTTAAGAAGAGGACCTTAATCTAAAGGTATTATTAATTGTTTAAATAAAGGTTAATTCGTTTTTCTGTTTGCCACCTCTCTCCTTATTAATATCTTTGTACATACCTGCTCTAAAACTGTTTTATTGTAGAGATCACTTTTACAGTATCTTCCTTGATTTTTTTATATTCTATATTTCTATCACAGACCCCTTCTACTTTCCCCCTATGAAAGTATTGTACTTCTAATATTTTTTTAATCAAATATACATAAAAAACAATATTCAATAACGTGCTTTAACACTAGGCGGTGCCACACAAGGTACACACGAGCTAATAATAACATTTTTTATTATTAGTGTAGGACACTTATGTATGTACAACATTGAAGATGTGTAGTTTTATCATGTTTTCACATTTAAATTTTTATAGCTATTTGCTATACTATTTCAGACTCAGTATTGGTACATTCTATATTCAAAGAAAATCAAAGTCCTTTTATATCAGCTGGTGCACCGTTATGGTGTAAATATAACTATCTGACGAATTAGGATTCAACAAATATAGAAAGTCAGTCCCGAATTAAGGTTGGATTGATACTGCAAGGACGTATTGTGTCGAATGTAGAAATGAAGATGTTGTTTAATTGTTGATATATTGTGATGGATCCACGTAAGTATTCCATGTTCGGCGGCATTTCTTCCAATTTTTCCAAAGTCTTTCTCATCAGGGCCTCTATAAATAAAGAAACTACGGTAGGAATTTGTAATATTGTAATGTAGCCGAACCGTGTATTTACAATGCCGTTATGTGCATGACTTTCAAAGAGAAAAGCAAGAACAATCGGAATTAAGGTATTATTTTATTCTTTTAAGATGGGTTTCCGGATTTCATATCATATAAACACCAAATCCCAGCATGCATTGCGGCTAAAACATCCAATCAGCGAGCTTAAACCATAGCTGAGGATCTTGGGTAATCGCTCGAAATGCCTACGTCTGTTTCCGGTTATTTTTATTTTGAAATTCAGTTCCTGAAGGACGCCAACAAAGCCCGAGATTATGGAATTAAACCAATAAATAAAAGCAAGGATAATTGTGTGTTATTGGTGAGTAAATAACAGTGTGTTATTTTGAAAAGAATAACAAATTAGAAGGAAAAAAAGATTTTAAAAATACAGATTTCAGTGTTCTGAGGCTCTGAGGCTCTGAGCCCCATTTTATACGATTTAAAATAAAAGCAATAATTGTGGCTTGATATTGGGTAAGAACATGTTTTTATGAACCACACAGCTTCCGGTCTTCCACGACCCGACCGGAGAAAAAGACGTGCTGCAGGCACGAAACACATTACCAGTAGAAATACATTGCTTTTAAGATCGTGCTGTGCAACACGAAAAAAAGGGGAAAATCGTGTTGGTGAACACGAATCTTTAGATTAAAAATCGTGTTGGTGAACACGAAATGCCATGAGACTGGGTTGGATTATATTTTATGTTAGGAAAATGTTCTGAGTCATGGACAGAGGGTTAGTTTGCCGAAACAAGCATTAACCTAAATCATTCTAAGGAAATATCAAGCTAGATGTTGTACATTTGTTTTAGGAGTTCAGCAATACTCGTTATGCAAATTATGAAAAGATGCAAAAGGCATTAAGTGTTCTCTTTCTCCCTCACCTGCTCACAATTCAAGTCAAACACTGGCTATCAATGCTGGAAAATGTCTCCTGGAATTTATCAGTAAAAATTAAGAATTCAACTGTTTATACATTCTTCTGCTGTCTTTTGGCAATAAAATAACATTTCACAGAGTGCAGAAACCATCTGGTATTTTACTGCACAATGTGTTTACGAGAGAGAGAAAGAGGGAGAGAGACAGAAAGAGGGAAAATGGAAAATGATTTGCTTCAAAATAAATGTACTTTGGCAAAAATAGAGAACTACATTTGATCACAGAAAAACATCTACAGATGACGTGCACGTTCAGACAAATAATAAGCCAGTCGCTCTATTTATTTACTTAAGACATTTTTAATAGTCCTGGGTAGCAAACAGAATGACTATGTGCATTATTCTGTATACAGAGCAAAAAAAAAAATGGTGTCTCCATTCAAATACATTAGAATAATCAACTGTAAAAATCACATAGAAAAAAATCTCTTAAAAAAATTAATAAACAATAGGAATGATCAGATTAGAAAACAACAATTCCAGTGATTATTTCCTATTCTCATTTTAATCTTTCTCTCCATTATGGTGCTTATTAAAACTTTCAATATCTGGGACCCAACCGCCCGGCACTGTCCACCTGCAGAGACGAGCAGAATGAAACGCAGCAGCCTCCAGTTTATCCCGTGCTTCAGAGGAGGCTCAGCAACTTGTCTTTTCTCAGCGTTACTGGATTGAAACGCAGCTCTAGCACTTGAATAAGGATCTCTACACCTATACTGTACTTGAAGAACCTCATTTATTTGTATGTTAAGTGCCAGTTCCTCCATGCCCAAAGATATTCCAATTGTAATAGAAGATATATAAAAGCTGGTGTTGCTGGTGTAGATTATTTTATTTCTGAAATGCTGAACTTTCTGAGATACAATAATTTCCCTCCTTCCTTGGGCACAGTTAAGCACCGATCTCAATCAGTGGCTTGATAAAGACCGCTGGAGTCCACCCGGTAGTTTCTAGATTCCTGAGGCTTGCTGGGTATCAGAGCTGGAGCACACACACTACAGTATTGTGTTTGCATAGTTATACATATTGCATGGAGCAGCTGACATCACCTCAGGATTCCTGTCAGATATTACACCACAACATCATGGCAACATGTATGCTGATGGCTACTGAATGCAAATAAGAGCAAGGCCAGACATTCATCAACTACTGTTGCAGTTCAGTGGGAGAGAGAGTGGGTGAACAACACAAACACACACATACTTGTCTCAGCAGTTTTCGGGCATTTTTCCAGTGGGCTATATCCTCAGCAGAAAGACCACAAGGAGGGTTTATGAAACCTAGGATTTATGACGGCATGGTTGGTACTGTTCAGTAATTACAGATGGCAAAACACGCATACACTTAAACCTAAATGCACTAACACACATATGTATGAAGTCGAATGTGCACATAAAACTAAATATAGGTGGCTTACTTCACACACTTATTCTCAAACACATACAGGCATGTAAACTGCTCAGGCTAGCTTTTGTATGGAAACACCCTTTAAAAAGTGAGTTTTCTTTTGGTTTAACTGACGGTAGAACGTTCTCCGCCAATCTACATTTTCTCTCTGCGGTTTATAGGAATGTTCAAGATAATGTATATAAGCAGTTTCTTCATATAACTGTTGTGGGCATGTGTGGTAGCTTAGACACATTTGTGTAAATTGTGTAAATTTATATATTTTATGTGAAATCTAACTAAAGCGTGCTAACCAGTGAACACAATCGCTTCTCCCTCATTACAACAATACAGTGATCCACCCAGGAGAGGACTGCTGTTTGAGTCCACACAGCCGCGAGTACAATCTGTGATTGGACGATACCTGGGAGTGAAATGACAAGACTGGATGTCTATTGGTTGGCACTTTTTTTTCAATAACACAGCAAATTGATTAACATTAACAAACAGTAACATACAGTATATGAGACAAATACAAAGTGATATGTTTCATAGGTTTAAAAAATATGTGAAAAAGCGCAAAGTGGTCTTGGCCTGGAACGTCCACAGGAAACGCTGCAGGATGCCAAATTCCAGACATTCCCAGTCTACATGTGGGTTGCAGAAAATAACCACAAAAAAAGGAAGGAGCCCTTATGAGTCAGTCTTTGGAATGGCCTAAGATGCCCTTTGATGAATAACAGGTGAATCAAGTGAAACAAACAACAATAGATATGTGCACATGCTGAAGAAAGCAATAACATGTTTATGACGATGGCAAAGGTCCAAAGGTTGATGAGGGACATCCAGGGGGTCGTGGCTGAGGTGAGAGCCCCGCACTCATCCTCTGCCACTCCCTGTCCTCCCAGAAGACACAGTCAATGCTACCCTTAAAGAGGGGCCTGATTAGACATGGAGAAAACACAGGGCTTTTTTTCTCAGATTTATATTGGCCCCTGGAATGGCTAGGAAATACATCTGCATTTGGATAAGAATGACTTAGTCAAATCTTTCTGTGGTGGGGGCCTAATTGGACCGAGAGAGAGTCACCTCCAGTAACTCCTCTAATGACTCCGCTCCTTCTAGTTTGGGCTTTTCCTTCTCCTCTGACTTTTTCTTCTTTGCTTGGCTGGATGGAGGCGTGTCTTCTTGCATCAGCTCTTTGGCCAGGATGCTGGTCACTGCATGACCAGCTCGTCGGTGGTTGGCTAAGGAACAAAAGGAAAGAGAGTTAGGGAGATAAAATAATTGAGAGATCGTAATAATGAAAGTCATGTTTATGGCATAACAAGTCCATTCGAGTATGTCAGCGCATGCCATAAACTAACATATCTGTTGTGTGTGCAAGAAATATGTCAGTTAGCCAAACAACATCACAACGGCAGACACGTACTCAACATATCACTGACCATAGGCTTTTGTTCTGAATGGATGCTCCCTTTCATTACAACATACACATACATGCACTACCATGACACACAAACGGCTTAATGGTGTGGCTGTACGTGTGGATGAATGTGACATCTGGAGCAACTCGCTGTGTGTTGTCAGATTAAACTCAACTTGATCTTGACAAAGTGGGAACAATTAGGAAAAGGGGGGAAAAAACGTGAGGCATAAGAGACATTGAGCGGAAGAGGAAGTGGGACTGGTGGGATGGAGGAAGGGTGAGTGTGTAAAAGCAAAACAAGGGTAAGATGCCATGAAGAGCAGGATGATTAATGCTGGGGGAAGATTAGGGAGGCAGGGATCAATGAAAATGAGACGAACGTGGATGGAGAGATTGACTAAGAGGAGGAATGAGAATACATCACATACAAAAAGTGGATTTAGTGAGGAAAGATAAGAGATGGCGAGGGACGCAGAGAAGCAGAGCGAGTGGGACAGATTGTGCCCTGAGGATGTTTGTATTCTTCTACCTGCTTACTCTGTTATTTCACACACACACACACACACACACACACACACACACACACACCTATCCTATACCACTTGTCACTCTCCTGAGTGGGAGGACAGCTGTGCAGCAGCGGCCATTTTGAATGATATAGGTCAGTGGGAGATTGTGTATGCTGTTAAGTGACGCCTGGTGTATGTTTTGAATAAAAGGTTAACAAAAGTAAAGAACACATGTGTTATCACAAACACACAGAGTGATGCAATGTGTTCCTGTTGTTACTGAGAACAACAGATCAATCAAACAACGTCATGATGCAAACCAACAGCAATACACATGCAAATGAACCATGTTCACACAAACAACAAACCAATATTTGACACATGGTTCATATCGAGCAAAGAAAATATCACACAAAAACAGAAGTTACCGAACAGGTCTCCAGAACTAGCTGTGACAAAGACACAATTGAGTCTGGGGAGAAAGAGGAGAAGCAGGATTTGGTGATTCAAGTTCACAGTTGACTTCTTTGTGTGAGCCTCAGCTGGACTGATCAACACTGACAGCTGGGGTGTCAAAGTATCACTTAACACACTTTCCTTGGAGAGGCACACACATCGCTCCTCATCTCTCACAAACACCAATACATGGGAAAGCTTTCTCTCTCAGTGAACTCTCACAGATATCTGACATATCTATTTCTGGCCCTTTCCAAACTTCTCTCCCTCACTCGTACATGTACTAATGAGGAATTATGCAAATGACCCAAAAACCGAGTGTGAGTCAGTGTGGGTGTTATCTTATGTGTGTTTGTGTGTGTGTGTGCTGAGCTTGTCCTAAAAAAAAAATCCAACCCGCAGAGAAAAGCTTTTCAAAGGCTGTCAACGCAGCTCCTTCCTCTCTCATCCTCCTCCACTCCCTCTTGAGGGAGAAGACAGAAGAGGAAGAGCCGGGATCAGAGGCAGCATTGGAAAAGCTGCAGATTATCAAGAGGGAATGTATGTGCAAATGTTCTCTGTATTTAAATATACTTTAAAAACATGACTCTCAGAAGCAAACAGATAATCTGACTGTTTTCAATGAGCATAACAAGTCACAGCCAACACATTGAAAGACAAAGGATAAGAATGAAAATATTCTATAGTTTTGTTATTGTCAACAAACCCAATGCAAAGACCACAACTTTAAACCTGTGAGTCATCTCAAAGGTTCCCCAGCTATCTGTGGGCCTCAGGTCTTATCTTATCCATCACTACATTCCTCAATCTGCTAAACAGGTAACCAGGAATATAAACTTTCATTAAAATAAATCCAAAATACTATTCTAAAGCTCTAGGCACTTTTGTATGGGTTCGGTGTTAATAGGTTCATCAGATAAATATAGAATATCTCCAGACTTCTCCTTAGAGCTTAGACTATAACTTTGGGGTCGGTCACACTTTGTTGCTCCAGTAGCAACGTGGCCACCTACTGGAGATTAAATGGAACTACTGCAGTGTCTGCTCAGCGAGTTGCTTGGCCTACTGTACTGTATTTCTTTAGGAGCATTTCTCTTTCATGGGACCACAGCAATACACCCGCCATGTCTGAAGGTGATCTGATGTACGGTTGGAGAGGACCTTTTTGTCTTGCAGCTTTTAGAGATCTCTTGTGTGTAAAATCAGATTGAAAACAGTTGTTAAATGTCTCTTTAAAAGGAGCCGTTTAAACCCTAAGAAAAGCCCTGATGCAACGTAGGATCCATTACTCTACTTAAAATAGGGACTACAAGTCAGGATATTTCGTCCTCTGGTTCTACAACTTTGAAAATGTTTTCTTCTCTCAAGCCTTTTTACATTGTCCCATTTCAGTACAAAAATCGCTTGAGTGCCCCTTTAACACGTGGCATTACAAACATAGGAAATACAGAGCATGTGTATCCAAAGACTAGCTCTGATGTTGACTTAATGATCCATGCACTTGGCAGGAAGCCTGGTGTGAGCAGCAGTAGGAAATGAGACGTCGGGACTCAACAAAGACTGTTGTGAGTCTGTTTACCGGCAATGTGAGGCTGAATGAGTGTGTTTGCACTTTGAGGGACCATCAGTGGCAAAGAGAGTCAAGTGTAAAGATCATCTGTGTCACATTACTCTTCAAGAGACTTAATAATGGCTGCCTGATGAGGGAAAGATCACGTTGAGAAGAGAAGCTAATAGGAACTAGCTCAGTTGCTTTTTTAAGATTTACGAAGAATAACCCACGGCCTCTCGGATCAAAGACAGTCTCAACCCAATGAACATAAACTCTGCCTGGTGAGATGCCAATTTCAGAGCAGCCATCTTTATTGTCTTAGCTTTGTGTCAGTACAGAAGCAGTAAAGCCCCGGTCACATGACAGCATGGCATGATGGTGAAGTTGCAGATGAAGGCTGAACCTTCATCACAGTCCCAGCCTAGCAGGGGCTCATGTCGCCCTCGTCAGGACACACCACGTAACACACTGCTGCACTAGAGGATTGTGGGAGAGAGTGACGTCATCGAGCCCCACTGTTTGCTTGTGTCTGCGTGTTAGTATTGATGTGGAGGTATTCCTTTCATGTCACCAAATAGGCTCAACTGGTGCATACTGTATGAGACTCTCACTGGCATGTATTGTCCCATGGGTGTTTAGTATGCACGTGACATCACCACTGCTGCAGTAATGACCTGATTGACGAGTGCTCTCCTATTGGTCTGAATGATCTCCTCCTGTGTCTGTCTGTGTGGGTCTTAATGTGTGTTTGTGTGAACATCTGTGAGAGCACAGATCTCTATGGGGGTCTCTTTGTAGGAGCAGACCGTCTGCAGAGCCAGCGTGTGCCTCTATTGTTGCCGTCCCTTTTATCTCCATGTCTCTGTTGGGATTGGTGCTTTGTCAACTAGTTACTACTGCCATTGGTTATTGTGACAGGGGTCGTGACCCAGCAGATGGGACCATAGTGAATGTTTAGACACGTCATTCCTCGACACACAAGTGCCCTTAAATTGCTTTAAACACATACACACACAAATTAGCCTAATAAAAGGAATAGATGGACCAGAACTAACAAACTGAGGTAGAGAGCCAGTTTGATACTGTTTGAGAAACTATCCAAGACCGTCCTCTGGAACGCTGCAACTTCTGTTTAGCTACATGTACTGGTATGCAAACATCTCTGCGTGTCTTTGTATCGGCATTCAAGCATCTGGTGTGTGCGTTTTGTCTGCATGTGTTTAAAGTGGGGGTGGGCAGACAGCTGAGGATACCACACACACACACACACACACACACACACACACACACACACACACACACACACACACACACACACACACACACACACACGTCTTTTCTTCAATTCCTGTATTTTTTATATCGCAATATATATATATATCGCAGGGGAAGAAAATATCGCAATGTCAGTTTTTTCCAACATCATGCAGCCCTAGTCTGACGGTAATGTGAAATGCCATCTGATGACGCGTCTGAGCATCCAGCTCTATAGAGCGATATCAGATTAGATGTAACATGCTGCAGTGGTTCTATGCATAAACTAGAATTGATATAAAGAACCCATTTCCCTGAACATATACCTCACAATGTAATTACAAATAAAGCATGCTTTAAGAACCACACCAAAATGGCCACTACCCAAATCTCCTCTATATCACTTTTGTGTTTAAAAAAAAAAAAAAAAAAAGGCCAGATCAAACTTAGGCCAGAAAGTCTAAGTGATAACTCTTGGAACTTGGTCATGAAGTAAAACCTCGTGGCAATGAGTTTATGCATTATTCAAAATGTATGAAACTAAGAAGAATATGTCGTTGCTACTTGAGTATGCATGACTCCTGACCCCTCCTTCCCTGCTTTGCTTTTTCATAGATCATACAAGTGAATGAACCTTTGTTTTGTGTTTGCAGACTCATTACGTGACATCTGATCAGTGATACCAATGAAAACAAGAGTTTAAATCAATTGTATTTTGACTGCATGGAAAGTAATTAGACTGAGATTAGATGAGCAACTGGTTCAACCGGCCTCAGGCCTAGTGACAAATGATATCACATGCTCAGTGAGGGAGGGGGAGATGAGAAAACATCACACTAAAATGATGCCACTTTTATGAGATCTCACAGCTCCAAATGTTTTTATTTAGAATCAGACCCAGGAGCAACCTTTTCTACCATTGTGTCACACTGTTGACTTGGAGAAAATGAATCACTTTTTTAGTCTGTGGCCCCCACTGTTGCCAGATTTGAGTAGATCCAGAGTTAGGATGTGCGTCCTCTTACTTTCGGTCAACTGACTCAAGGCCTCTGACTCCAACCAACCAGTGGAATACAAACTATGTGTCAAACTCTGTCAGTGAAGCACTTTGTGTCTAGGAAGCCAAATGAGTAACTGGAAAGAAGCAAGGACAAAATGCAAACAGTCAAAGCTGAGATTTTCTAAGAACCACAGCGGGGCTTCACACCCTCCTCATCAGCCATGAAAACCCTGAACTTTGGCTGAGTAAAACAAAAATGACAAGACCGAGGAAAAAGAGGAGACGGGGAGGAGGTATGTGATTCATACAGCCACTTATATTCCAAATGTTTCCAACCACAGACAAGTGTGCAGAGGGAGGAAGGCTCTCCATTTCTCTCCCTCTCTCGAACACACATGTCAAGGTATTTCCTGTTAGGATTGTGAGGTGGCCAAACAGCATTATGGGTGACTGACTTAACCCTAAATGGGCCCCCTTTTTCTTTCATACAGTGCCTCTATTTGCGGCTGCCATTCTCCCTCCTTGTCCTCCTTTCACTGTTATCTTGGACAGTTTGGTGGAGATGAGCCATAGCTGTTTGTGATTAAAGAACGTTTTCTGAACGTGGCAATTTTCCCTGTGTGACTTACTGGACTACCAGTTACAACACTGAGCTTCATTTCATAAAAATGTCATCCAAAGGCATTTGGTTATTCAAAGAAAAACTCAAATGAAAGACAGAGACAGAGAAAAAGATAAAAAAAAGAAAGAAAAAGTTCAGTCTACCCTCTGGGCTCTTCTGCTCTGGAGCCCGCTTCACATCTGGCTTCTATTGAGAAGGTATTGGGTTGCACACACTCTTCCCCGGCCTCTGTTATGTGTGAATACTCAACCCACACATCAGTGCATGTGAACAAACACACACACTAGCTCTCTCTTGCGCTCCCTCTCCCTCTCTCTCTGTCAGTTAATGGGCACTGGGCACTTTCCCACTCACATGGTTACACACAAGTTTCCTAACACATGGTGTCATGTTACAGAGTTACTATCCTAACAGCTCGTACTGCCTCATTTTTATTTGCACGGTCTTACCCAAACCCATTTTCTACAAAATGTGGTACATGGAACATTTAAGCTGCATAAGGCAAAATAAGGAACTAGTAGTCTCCAGTAAGAGAATACAACTGGATTTGTCAGTAGGACACAAAGCAGAATAAGTAGCTAACCAGATTCCTGGCCTGTCTCTGCGAGCTTTACAGACTGAACAACGCGGCCTGAATGAAAATCGATACAGCATGGGGTTGTGTTTGGGACTAGTCCTCAAACACAGAACATGATCTTCTGGCAGGCTTAGTAATGACAAAAACAGCCATCCAACTTTTTTTTGTTCCAAGATACAATGGAGAAAAGGATTTGGAGTTGATTTAATGGGATTCAATAGATGTTATGATAGATATTGTATGTACCAGTAAGAGTTAGCTGGGCTATGAAATCATGTGCAAAATGTGTAGTACTTTTTCGATCCATTTTTCTTATCACACATTGGGAAATTGCATATTGGACCATCAATGGATCTAAACTAATGCTACAATATATACAAGTTACATTGTGATTTAAGGTGAGCCCAGAAACGTTCCCTTTCCAGCAGAGGAATTGGAAAACCTTCCAGATTCCTGACCCATACATCATGCTGCACAGAGAGGGTCAACATTCCAAGAGAGCAATAAGCAAAGCACATGTTGGAGAGGAGGGGGACTAAATACATGTTTTGCCTATTGCCTATTCACTGATCCCACGTCCTTGAACTCTCTACCCACACTCTGGTTTATTATCCCTAACCACATTCATATTCCTCTTATATTTTCCTATTCCACAACCACACCCCCACCAGTTGCCCCTCTCTTAAGTACCCTGCTGCCCACACCCTCCCTCTTCTTTTGTTGTTGTGCCAGCTAATGGTGAATTGGCTTTTCCCCCTTGTAACCCTGGCCAAGAAATACAGCCACCCCCCTCTGTCTCTGAGCCATGCAACAGATGGAACAGAGACACGGGGAACACAAACAAATATGTTGTTGTGTGTTGACAGAAACATAGAGACAGAGTTACAGGGAGATGGAACAAATGACTCTCATATGCTCCACATGTTTCACTATAGTATGCATACCACAACTGTGTGTGAAAGGAAACAGAAATCTTTAAATCAAGTAAGACTTGGCACTTCACATCTGCATGTTTTTCAAAGATGTACTGCTCTGCCTGTGTACCTGCTTGCCGTGGTCCTCTCTTTCTCCTGAAGGCAGCGCCCGACTGCAGCGCTTCCAGCAGACCATCCATGATACCAGTTTCATCCCCGTCTGTAAACATAGAATGAAAACATCAGCAATGCATCAAGAAACACTGGATTAAATCAACATGTAGACTAGAGTCACATTTAAATTGTATTTCTGTCTCACACACGCCACTTTGATATCACAACCATGTTATTATAAATCAATTCAACCCTGACATTTACAAAACATCAGGGGAGTGATTGGTGGTTTTTCTAAACCCTCTACCTATCACTGGTTCTCACAGACACACCAACACACACACCCACACGTGGGCAGGGAGGTTATTTACCAGCCATGTTGGCAAATTAGCTAAATTAACCCAGATAGGCAATGACCTAGTTCAGTTACTGTCTCTACTAGGGGCTACACACTCCACATCCAGGGAGGTAACCTCTAAAACACACGCATACAACATTATTAGAAAGACACACCCACTGAGACCAAAGCTCCTCATAAACATTTCAATATCACAGAATGAATGAGTTCGGCTGATGGTTAAAAGATGTTGACTAGAAAGTAACCTTGTATTTGTGTGGGAGTACAGTCACAGTTTGTACACGTGGTCTTGTTGTTTGTTTGTTTGTTTGTTTACATCCACATGGTGTGGTGATCTTAAATCAGGAATCAGGGGGTACTTCATGACAATGCAGCTTTGTCTATAAGTGTATGAGTGTTGTGTCATTATTGTTGTGTGGGCAGGATTCAGAGGCACAGCTCAGCCCTCAGGCAGATGGTTTTAATTATTTCTATTTGAACCTGAAAAGAGACAGAGGGGTCTGGAGAAGGGGGCAGTGAGGTTGGGGGTTAAAGGTTTATGTTGTCACCTCCCCAACCCCCAAACACACAAAAAAAACACATAGCTCTGCGCAAACACACACACACACAATATTTAATCCTGCAGTAAGCCATGAAGCAGATGGTCTGTGGTCTCTCTCGCCTGTCACGTCAGAGAAAGTCTCTCTCACACACACTCCACAGGACTTCCACAGCTCACATACACCCCTTCCTGTCCATGCTCTGCAACTGCACACACACACACCCCGCCCTTTCCATGCTCTGCAACTGCACACATAGATCAGAGGGATGTAGGCCATGTTTTTCTCCTTCCGGGAAAGCACATCTGGCACATTTCCACTCAAACTAATCACATGGTTAGCTTAAAATACTGGTGGTAGCACACAGACACACAAACCTATTTGTGAAGATGCACTGGAGGCGATTGAGGGCCAACACAATGACCTGGCTGTGAATAAAGAAGTCTTATTGAAGCCAGAGTGAACTCCTGACTAAAATTAGAATGTCCTAGGCCAGTGCACTGTATAGCATATGCATGGAGCTCTTTCGTGTTTGTGTGTGGCCTCGGGCAACATGAAGCCACATAGTGTTTCATGAAGCCATATAGCTTTTTTTTTAAAAAAGCTTAACAATGTTTGTTTTGTTCGAGGATAGTAAAGGGCTCATAATGGGGGGAATAACACTTGATGCATTAAACCACCTTTAGATAATACATGAGGGACAGATATCCAGTTAATGGTGTTATCATGCAGAATCAATACACCATTAACTTTGAAATGGCCTCTGAAACTGTGTTGGAAGACTCAGTGCAACAAATGCATGGATTGGGAGTAGGACAAGCATGCACACACACTGCACACACACTGCACACACACTGCACACACACTGCACACACACTGCACACACACTGCACACACACTCCACACACACTCCTCTAGTGCAGGATACAAACAGCCAGGTATTACATGAGCTGCAGCAAATAAGAACATAAGACGGATTGATTTGTGTAATTGGGTTGGATCATGAGCTCTTAAAGATGTCTCTTTAAATCTCTTGTGTGAGGACAACATGTTGTGTGGAGCAGTAGCACCCCTAAAGGACGTTCACACAATAACATTTGAAGATGCAATATTTTAGTAGCAACTACGGCAGAAAGCAAAGCAGAGAAAAGGGGGGAAGAATCTCTATATTCCTCATGTGCCATGATGGTGTCTCTCTTTCACAGTGGCCTGGAGTGAGACAGGCTACTCAGGCTTATCCTATCTCATCCTCTCTCTCTCTTCGTGTGCTTTTCTCCTCTCCTCCCCTCTTTACAACACAGTCTAATCCTCAGGAGAGCATCTGCTGTTCTACTACCTTCCCTCCCCCACACTACGCCCTTTACTCACTCTCTGTGTGGAGCACGAGCACTCCTTGTGGCAGTTCCCATACCAGCATCTGTGTGGGAGTGTGACCACACATGCACACACCCTTTACCACGTGCATAAAAGCCTCAACCTTTTACAGACAGCACTGACACCTAGCTGTGGAAACCAGGAAAAGCCAGTTGCCAAGTAGTCTGGCATTTGTCCAAGGATGACAGCCAGTAATAGATGTTTCATTACAGCAGCATGCAGTATTTATCAGATCAAATTAGAGAAAAGGTCTTACATCGAGCACAGAGAGTGAGTGTGGGATGTTGGGTGTGTCAGTCTGGTTGCTTGGAGCCTCAGCTATGTTTTATGAGGGCTAAATAAAGCTAAAGAAACGCAGTAAATGATGTGGTGATCAGAAGATTCAATAAATTATAATCTAGAAAGAATCTCAGAGGTTTCTGTTATTCACAATAACTATCATCACATGCCTAGATCATGAGCAGAAAGAGTCCCAGTGAGTGAGCGGCTGCCTGTCTGGCTCACATAGGAATGACAAGGCCACAAAGTGCAAACACACACTGACCTTCCAGGGTTTACCCAACGACTGGGATAGTGTACAAAGAGACAGAAAGTGAGAGAGAGGAACATTCAGAGAATTGAGCAGATAGGGAGGGTATGTGAGTGGGGAGTCGAAAATAAAAAGGGAACAAGGACGTTGTTGGTGTGAGAAAGTAAAGCTGCTGTTAAACAACCTTTGTGTAAAAGCCATCCAGTGTGATGGTACAAGCAAATACAAGACAAAGGCCAGGTGTGTGTATGCCAACATTTGCTCGTGGTTGAATTTGAATACGGGGGGGGTATCGAATGACTCCGGGCTACAGGGGGCAACCAAATATGCCACCTGTATGTAAATGATCTCTCGCCCACTAACGCTCATGAACAACACACACATGTTTGAAGCACTATAATGTTCCATTCGTGCATGCCTCTAGAAGCTGAACATGACATTTGACTACTTCACTTTCTACCACAAAATGTCAGCTATGTACGTTAAACACTGAGAACAAATATTCCAAGTGGGGCCTCTGTGCTTGCTGTTTCTTTAAGAGCCCTTTAAATGGACACGGGGGGAGGGAAAGGGGGAAAAAGAAGGAGTAATGGAACAAAAGCAAAATAGAGAGGAGAGGAGAAGCCAGCTGGAACATGGAGAACTAGGAGGAAGGCCAGGACTACTTTTTGTAAAAGAGGTTCACTGAAAAGATGCAGAGAACTCTTTGGCCCAAGCAAGGGTTCTCTAACACATAAGCAAAACAGGAACACTCACAAAAAGAAGGCATAATTTGTAACACAAATACAAACACTTATAAACTAAGTGAACTTAGGCTGGAGCTCATTTTGACTGTGAAGTCCCAGGGGAACAGGACTGGAGTCGGAGAGAGGAGGAATGTTCTGAAACTAGGTCAGTCAGAGAGAAGGGGAAAAAGTGCCTGTGCATTAATGTGTGTCTGCAGGGCAGGATTTGAGAGTTAACTGTGTGTATACAGGGATGAGAAAGTGAGAGAGAGAGAGAGTGTGTGTGTGTGTGTGTGTGTGTGTGTGTGTGTGTGAG
>NW_011366121.1:154720-175177 GCF_000735185.1 Notothenia coriiceps | reverse complement strand
CCCCTCTCCCCAACAGCTGCTCGGCACTGAGAGATGAGGGGGGGTGTTAGGTCTGTGTTATTGTGTGTTGCTGTGCACGGAGAGCAGCATGTGTGCGTCATGAATGGATAACTACATTTTCCATTTGTAACGTCTGTTCTTAATTAAGTGGAAAGAAAGAAAGAAAATGGAAGGGGAGAGGAGGGATAGCAGGGGTTCTCAGAATCATGAGGAACCAAGTCATGCAGGGGTCTCTGTCAATATATAACTGTGTGTGTGTGTGTGTGTGTGTGTGTGTGTGTGTGTGTGTGTGTGTGTGTGTGTGTGTGTACACGTATGTACGTGTACGTGTGTGTGTGTGTGTGTGTGTGTGTACACATATGTACGTGTACGTGTGTGTGTGTGTGTGTGTGTGTGTGTGTGTGTGTGTGTGTGTGTGTATGCACGTGTGTGTGTGTGTGTGCGCGCGTCTGTCTCTGCACAAAGAGGAGCCTGTTTATCAGTCAGCAGACCTGAGTGTGTCCTTCACCCCCCCTCCTATTCCCTGTCTCTCTCATTCCCTGACTCCTTAAAAGGAAGAAATTTGTGGAGGAGTAGGTGATAGGAAGCCATGCTTGGAGAAAGGAAATAAAAAAAAAGGAAAGATGAAAAGAAATAAATATAAAGCAAGTAAGGTAGACACAAAGAGACAAAGAGAAGAAGAAAGCACACTTTCATCCCTGACCACTCTGAACTGCAGCCTCACTTTAAAGAATGGTTTCAGTCCTCTCCCAAAGCCTCTTCTCTTTTCAATCTCTTCTGTCTTTTCATGTGGTCTTTTCATCTTCACATCACCACTCCCTGCGTGTGGAGTGCTTTAGTTTATTTTTAACCCACTAAAAGCTTTCAGATGATGTGCTCTATTGTATATCTGGTGCCACATGTGTTTTTCACGGGACCTCTGGTGGCGGGATCGGAGAAAAGCAAAACATTCACTTTATATAACTTCAAACTAACTTTTTTCCCTTCAGCATTCCATGGCTGGAGATTGTCTACACTGGAACAGAGGAGAGGGTTACAGTTTCAACATCAATATTTTTGGGGTGAGCAGTTCTTTGGAAAAAGCTGCTGAGGTTGCCCAATTGAAAGAACCACATATGCACAAACAAATCTTTTGCCAACTTTTGACGTCAACAAAGACCAACCACATTTCAAGGAAACTTAATAAGAGCGTGTGTTTGGTTTTATAAGTTTTACTTTCAGAATGCTATAAGAAAGTATGAGCATTAAAAGGGGAATGAGACAAAGAAAAAAATAAAGGGGAGGGGGGCATAACGTTCTTTGTCTGAACTCAACAGAAGGCCAAAACTAGCCAGACAGGACAGCTGTAGCTTCGGTCCCTTTAAACTTTAAATGTCCAACATTCTGTCACTCTATAGCAGTGTGTGTGTGTGTTTGTTACAATGTAAGCAGGTTTGACAGAAGAAGAATAAGGGGGTTTCCACGGTAACCTTGGGTTTTGAAAGAGCCCCTTCATCCTGTTTTTCTCTGTGAAAGGAAATGAGGAGAAAAAAAAATTCCTGACTGTGTGTGTGTGTGTATGTGCATGTGCGCTTGTGTTTGTGTGTCATTGTGTGAAAAGAACCAGATGGCAGGGTGGGGCGGGGAGGAGGGGGGACGGGGGCAGGATGTGGGAGGGCCAGGATGCAGGGGGAGGGATTGTGGGAGTGGCTAAGACCCTGCTCACTTGCGCTCCCCTGGTGCATGAAAAGTGTAACTGCGACTCAAATGTTCTGCACTGAACTAATTTGTATAAAAACACACTTTATTTGCTTAAACAAAATAAAAAATGTAAATATTTGAATAGGTAAAAATATCCAGAGAATCTCCGATACAAAATGTAGCTTGTCCTTTTGTCTTGCCCTTCTGTTCATTAATTAACACACTTTAAACAAAGACTGAAGGGGACCAGGCATCTGATTTAATTTTAATTTTAATGAAGGCTTCAAATCAATTATTTTTTTATCTCAAGCCCATAAAAATAAGTTTGTTAACATGTATAGATCATAATTTGCCTACATTTTTATGTTTCACAATTAAGATGGTTAAAGTGTAGGTAAGTATACTTGTACTTATATTCGTTTTTATTAAATAAAAAAATGTAGAATCATATAGCCATGTGTCTATCATTTATTGTTGTCAGCATAGCACCATGTACAACTCATTAAGGTCCAATCAGCAATGTTTTAACATAATGAACTTACATAGGGGACTTGAGGATTTTGACTGTTATTATTAGTCAGGGTATTAAATTGCTTGTCAATGAGTTATCATGGAGACGGGTGGGTTGCAAATGTTTGTTCTGAATTTAGATTTTTAAAATCATTTTTAAACTGGCAGAGCTCTATACTTACTTACTCACTACCACTGTGTTACTTCTCCTAAACTAACCTTTCTTTATTCGCCTTGAATTCAAAACCAAAAACTCAATTAGATATTTATTCTGCGTCTCATTAAAAAGTATTATTATACTGTAAATTAGTGATATAGAGTAGCGTGTATCTTTAAATCTAAATGTATTGTCTACAGGAGGCAGAAAGTGTGGGTCCTTCATAGTGGGTACTATTTATGTGTGGAGTCACAGTGCCCTCAACTGGAGAAACGGGTGTACTGCTGCTAGATGGCCCTACACCTGGATACACTGTTTATTACCTTCACACTCCACTGACCATCATAGTTTTTTGTGTGTGTGTGTGTGTGTGTGAGTGTGAGTGTGTGTTTGTGTGTGTGTGTGTGTGTGTGTGTGTGCGCTTGTTTCTGTTTGTGTGTGAAAGAGAGAAACAAGACAAAAACTAAAAGAAACAACATTTGCGTTAGTATATTATAGTATATGTGTGGGTTTAGGGGGAGACTTAGGTAGTAGATGGGACAGTTGTGGGGGAAGTGTGTGTGTGTGTGTGTGTGTGTGTGTGTGTGTGTGTGTGTGTGTGTGTGTTACATGGGACAATATGCTGCTGGCCTTTATTTAAGGATATCTCATAGAAGAGTGAAAATGTGTTTTCCTGCGATAAAGAGATTTAGGCGTTCTTTCAGTTCTCCTTTATGCGAGCAAATCCCCGGTTCACCAGAGGAGTGAACAGAGGTCGCACGGATCCTTATGTGCATCCTCCTTGTATCTGAGGAGCCTGTTGTAATTGTTTTACTTCTAAACACAGATCATCAATATTAGATTAACTACGGTCTATAAATACTGATGGGTTCTGCATTCACACACACACAAAGACACACACACACACAAAGACACGCACACACATATTCCACAGAAGTGTGGACTCTGACTGCCCCCAGCTGGAGTCTGAGGGAAATGCAAACTGAGAAACAGGGAGTGCTTGTCTTTCTCTCAGACACAAACAGAAATGATAAAGCAAGTGTGACCTGTGTTGATGTCGAGATGCTGGTTCTTCTTGAGTTTCTCCTCCTTCTCCTTCTCTGCTTTCTCCCTGGCCAGTTTGGCCCTCTTGATCTTCTCTTCAGCCTCCTTCCTCTTCTGATTCTCCTTCACTGCTTGCTGGTGGGGAAACACACAGAACAGGTATAAAGACAGTGTGTGTGCTTACATTGAGTTTGGGGTCTGGTGAGGACAAGTGGAAAAAGTATTTAAAGTGATTTTTAGAACAAAAACTCAAAGCCAGGTGAATGATGGCTCTGATTGATGTGTGTGTATAAACATAACTTCAAACTCAGGGAATGGCAGTTGTCCATAGTAACTGGTAAAACAGGTCACCTCCTGCGGGAGCCCTTTCAAACGGCACATTTACAGTTGATGTGTAAACTGTCGCTCTCATTCTTTATTATTGTCAATACAAACACACAGCCTTTTTTCTTTTATTGATTTGACATTCAGTCCGTCATCTTTTCCTCTTTCCTACATTTTTTTCACTTGTGTGTATGTCCTTGAACTCTATGTGCAAGAGCTAGATTTGATTGAGAACCACACCGGCAGATCAAGCTTGAGTTACATCATTCACACAGAAAAACACACCTGGAACATGTTTTTAAAGGTGTTGAGGTCTCCAAAGAATTCCTCCACTGAGATTTTTCTGGGGTCAAAGACAAAGTACTGTCCCAGGTCGCTGTATTGCTTCTCCATATTCTTGTGCAGCAGATCCAGCTTCTCATGCTGCTCATGGGCAGAGCTCACAAAGATGTGGAAACACGATGTTAAGGAATATACAACATATATCTCTGTATGCTAACAAGCCATGACAATCATTTATAATGACAGGATCTATTGCTTTAATGCTTTTATAAACAGACTGTTTTATGTAACTACTGAATAACTTGATAACTATGAAATATGTCATTTAAATAAAGAGGATATTGCCATCTTCTCCACAAACAGGTCCTTGTCATTTTGTGGAGGAGGGAAGGTTTCCAGGTCTTTTTCCAGTGTCTTGATCTGACGGCCCATTAGCTCAAGGTTCTTCTGGAGTGTCTCTGCCGAAACTGCAGGGAAACATTATTGACACAGAGCACGTGCATACAATGCTCATCATGGACTGTTGGTTTTTCAAATGACTATGACAATGAGAGCACACTGTACTCATAAAAATGATTGTAATGCGTATTCAGGGCTTTTCATGGATGATGCTATGTAGCGATGGATAGAGATCAGTTAAATGACCCATGTACCTCTACTGGCCTTTTCCACATGGACGAGCTCGTCTGCAAAGCCCATGATCTCTGGGTAATGCTCCTGGCACACGTCAGCCAGGAAATGGAGCAGTGTCTGCTTCAGATCAGCTGTTTTGGTGTCACGAAGCTGATTGGGAGGATGATTGGTTTAAAAATGGCACCGTGAAATAACAATTCATCAAAAGTATTTCATGTCTGCACAACTGTCAGTGTTTTTCAGAGTCAGATAAGGGGTTTGCAAACATCCAGCATTTCTAGACTTGTGTTCTTTTGCCTATATTTTACATTATCACATTATATACATACAGTTTAGATATCACTGTTGGTCCACTAAGTTGGTGTAGCATCACTGTACTGATAGAGGAGCTATAGTGCCATGTGTACAACATATATAACTATCTCCAATACTACATACATATAGCTTATAGTGAAATACAAAGGGGGAGACCTTTGTTTGTTATTGACTATGTACATGTGTGTTTATGTTACTCACCTGCATGAAGTGGAATAATATGACACAGAAAAAGTTTCTGCTTTTGTGGAGGGCACCCAAAGTGAAACCAAAGATATGAATGATGAATTGATTCCACTTCATACTGTCATTGTGTTTACACTGCAGGTAAGGCCCTGTTGAGTGACGGCTTAACGCGTATGAGACCCAGTTTTATGTAATTTACTAGCATTTCTAGTTGGTCTTCAAGAAATACAAGAAAAGTAAGACTGATGGCCTTTCCAGTCCACTCAATACATGTGTGTGTGAGTTTGTGTGTGTGTGTGTGTGTACTAAGTCTAAACCTCCCTACCTTGCACAGGTATGATATGGAGAAGCCAAATGCCTTCCCATTGCGGGAGCCAGCGTTCATGTAGTTCCCTACGAGGAGGATGATCTCCAGCAGCTTGGTGAAGGACTGGCTCTTACTCAGCTCCTCGCAGGCCGCTGTCACAGACACCACATCTGGCTTGATGTTGTTCATCTGCTCCTCGAACTGCAGCCTGAACAGGATGGCCTGAAGCCGTGGCATCAGCCGCTTTATGCCGGACATCTGAAGAGAGAAAAGAGGGACTCCTGATGTGTTTTTACCCAACATAGATTATGCGCTTGTGTGTGTAGCTGTGTGTGGCTGAAGGGGATTTCATCCATTACTCACATCTACCACAGATGAACAAAGAAGTCTGTGTTTAGCAGCATGAAGTCTTCTGTGTCTAAATGACTGACGACTGTGTGACTCTATATCAGTATTTCAACTTTGTCTATGGCTCATTACACTGATGTCCCTGCAATGGTTGGGGTCAGTCAGGCCCTAGTCAGCTGGGACATGCTTACAAAAAACAAAATGATGTGATGTTTGATTTGTGTGCATGTTTTCTCACCACTACTCCAAACTGCTCGGACTCAGCCAGGTCGTCGTATTCATCCTTCATTTCTCCCAGGACCTTCAGCTGCTCTGCTTCTGGCAGCAGTTTGATCAGGTTCTAGGTGACAATAAAGGCAACATATACATGAAAGGATCTAGAGACACTTCAAGTGTCTCAAACTACTCCTTGAGGGACATTGGTTGACAGAAAAGAAACTCTATTGACCACTTTCTTCAACCTGTGTCTGGGCATGCACACTGAAGGACAATTAGCTATTGAGCAGTATCCTTAAGGATCAATGTGTGAAGAATTTTAGAGATGCCTATGTTACGCTGCCAGGTCTCCGTTGTAAAACAGATAATGGAGTTCAACCTCCTGGTTAAGAAATATCAAATTAAATGAAACAAGGCAGAGGTTTGCTGTAGGCTCTATTATGAGCTGATTGTACTTGTATTATAGTTTTACATGCAGATCTGAGCTCTGTACCTGAAGCATGGACTCTGTGATGACCTTCTCATTAACCTCAAAGATGGCGTTTTTCATTTCCACATAAGGAAGACGGAACGAACCCAGGAAAATGGCTGTTTAAACAAACACAATTAAAAGCAGTTATTAAATAAAACACAATTTAATTAAACAAATGTTATTGATGACATTTTAATTAAGCTGTTCACTGAATGAATTTACAGAGCCACGCCATTGGTGTCAGACTTTGAAACCGTTGGTAAGAGACTTACAAAGGTTCTGCGAGGTCTTGGAGTCAAGAATCTTCAGCTCCTTCACCTTCTTCTTGTGCGTCGTTTTCTTCTCATCCCCGCCATCTTGCTCCTTTTTGGCTGGAGAGATGGATAGAGAAATAGGGAGGGGGGTGGTAATATTCAAAAAGAGATAGAAGAAAGGGGAGACTTTGTTAGAACTTGCATCTTGGTAACTTTCTAAATGTCAGATGACTATTAAAGCTGGATATAGAACATGTTTTGAAAAGAAGTACAGTGGGTTCTGTAATGGAAAGAAAAGTGGATTATGGATAGAGGGTCTATGTGACGGCTACAAAAACTGACAGAGTTGGCATGGCCTTCACTTTTTTTAATTCCCTCCCAACTGTATGGTGTCATGGAGGTGTTAGAATTATTGTATCAATGGCCTTGGGTATGATGAGCTGCTATGAAAGGGCTAGGGGCAAGACATCCTGGTGTGTGTGTGTGTGTGTGTGTGTGTGTGTGTGTGTGTGTGTGTGTGTGTGTGTGTGTGTGTGTGTGTGTGTGTGTGTGCTGACTGACCACTAACTCTGTACAGTAAAGTACTAAGCTCTAAATAACCTATTGGGAGAACAGACGGAAGGACGCACAGACCCTGCAGAGTCAAACATTGTCAGGAGAGCGAGGCGTTGAAATGCGGGCTGCCACGCGCTCCAGTCTTCAGAGAGGAGAAGCATAGGTAAAGGGCGGCACCGAGCAAAAGACAAAGATGAAAAAGCAGGGAAAGAGCTCAGTCTGTTCTCCGTCTCAGAGTTTACTGAGAGGAAAAGATGGTAGTCAAGTCCCCTTTTGGAAAGAGCAGCCGTGTCATCTCTCCTGCAGCATGAGGTCACTACGACCAACCTGAACCCTTTTTTCTCACTCAAACGATCTCTCACCTAACTTGGCTTTGTTCCTCATTTGACCTTACATCACTCTCCAACTCCTCAATCACTCTTGTCGCTTCACATCTCTCCACCTTTTGATCATTTGTCATTCCTTCCTCCCTCAGTGCTCTCTTCACTCTTACACAGATCATTCCTGTCTCAATTCGTCCTTCTTCTGAGCCTCGTTCATTCTGTGCCTCTCTCCTTCACTCTCCCCCCAATAACGCCATCCGTCTTCTCGTCTACTGAACCAAGATTAGTCTCCATCCATCTGCATCTTTGACAGTGATCTCTCGCACTTTTTTCAGAATAGTACTAGGAACAAAGTTCAGAGTAATTGAACATAGTCAATAAACCAAATTAAAAAAGCCTTATTATTGAAACGTTCCATTGACAAATATAAATCTACAGGGTTCTCATTGCAGTCTTGAGTTTCAGAATTCAAGTTGAAACCTGCTACTCTCATCCGCCACTTTATGTTAATTTGTTTTCTGCCAAACAATGCAGATGCCTTTATGTTTGTTTCCTTCAACTCGCTTCAATCAAGCAGCATACTTGTTATCATCCCCCCACCTACCAGAAAGATGTCTTTCTTGGGTTGGCCAACTACCTCGCCAGTCGACAAACAACAATATTTTCAGTAACTTTCTCCTATAAAGCAGAAGTGCTGCATCAAGGGCTACCCACATTTTTCAGAGCCTTGAAGTAAAGGAAGGCAGCATGTTTGTAGTTCTACGCAGAGTGCTTTACAGCCCGGAATATCCTTAAAGAGTAACTTCCAATAACACTGTGTAATCTTAGCTTTTTATTTGATTAAATTCTGCTCAAAAAATGTGCGTCTTTCAATAGAAAATTCCAAACTTTAATGATTTTTATAATATTCTTTTCACAGCCTGCCAATACCTGATGTTTATTTTATTATTAGAATTATTATTGCATTGCTGGTGTGCTGGGCTTCCTGTTTTAAAACCACTGCATACTTTGAGGCTAGAAACAAAAAAACGGTGTGAAGTTAAAACTTGAAAGTCAAAATCAACATGAAACTTTAAAAGCAAAAAAACCATCTTTGTTTTTCAAAAACTTTTCGCAAGAGACTTAAAAAGCATTCTTGAAGAGATCTTTAGCTTTCTCTGGTGTAGCATGCCGAACAGACGGGAGTTTCTGCAGTGTGCATGCACAACGAGTCCTGAAAGGTTCCCTCTGCTCTCTGCAGACAAAAGACTTTGAAGTACATACTAATCTAAAGTCAGAAAGTATACATGCAACTCATGTGACTCGCATTACTTGGATATTAGGGCTTGTAATGGATGGTGTCATTTCATCTTATTGAAATGGCATTTATTCAAGTCCTCATACCGACTGACTCCTAACATCACTACACATCAAGTTTGTTCTGTGTCTTCACTGATATTTCACATCTTTGCTCCAATGAAACAGGAACAGGCAGATTTGGGGTAAGGCCGGAATTGTTTAGTCTCTGGAAGTGCTCAGGAACAAGCAAACAAATTACTAAAGTTTTCAATGGAGTGTTGCTCACACCACAGGCTTTGTTCAGGCCAGGACAGAATTAGTTAGGGTTTTTTTTTCTAACTTCAATGTTCAGCTCCTCTGAAATGGTCCAACTTCAAAGCCCACTCACTCAGATCAATACTTAAAATAAAATAATAACTCCATTCACAAGACGACAAATTACTCATCTGCTTTCTCTCCCTTTCTTTTACTGTTAGTCCCTGATGCCCTGCTACCATCACCCGGCTTTGCCAGTCTCAGTTTCCCCCTGCAGTTAATCTGCTGGGTGGAGTGATGAGCACTTGGGGAACCAACGGGAGCAAGATGAAGGAGATGAAGGAAGAGGAGGGCGAGAGGAGGGGGAGGGGAATGAGCGATGGCCATGCATTATTGAGCATACAGAGTGGACTTTTTAAGGGGATAAATGTGAAAGCATGTTTAGGGACAACCTTTTTCCCTTCTGCCTCCCCCGCCTTCTCCTTTACTTCATTTCTTGCCCTCCCTCCAACTTTCCTTTCCCCACGAGGATGGACACATAACTTATTCAATCGGGAGGTTAAAAATTCAAAGCTATGAGGAAGGAGGTGCGGGAGGAAACAGAGTACCTGAAAATGGTCAAAATGAAGGAAAGTCTTTAGGGAGTTTTCTCAAGTGCTAATCTAGAGAGCTCCTTGCTTTGATTAGCTGTATGTGTGTGTGTGTATGTGTGTGACTGTGTGTGTGCGACGATGAGGAGTGGGTGGTGGTTGTAGTGGGAGAGTATGAGGACGGGGGTGGTAGATGAATAGAGAGAGAGGGAGGAGAGAGAGAGCAGGAGAGGGTGTAGACATACGGTTTCATGCAGTGCAGTGTAGTGTAGCACACAGTATGGTGAAAAATTAAGGTGCCTGCAGGGCGAAGCAGAACCCACGTCTCACAGAACACGACACATGCAGATACTGAGTAATGGAGCCGGGGCTTCGGCATGCAAACACACCTCCATGAGCACAGAGACATAGGAGCAAACCAACTGTGATTGACCAAGTAGCATTTTACACACACACACACACACACACACACACACACACACACACACACACACACACACACACACACACACACACACACACACACACACACACACCAAATTAAGGTCAGAAAGTGGAGCATGGCCTGCTTCACCAAACCTTGTAAATACCATCGAGTTGGGTGTAAATGCCACTGGGTTATCCACATTACAGTCTCCAGCTAGGGAACAGGGGGCCATGTTACACCAGCGGCAATGAAAGCTGGGCACGTGTCGACACAGAGCTCACACACACCTTTGCCAAGCACAAACTGGGCACGCTCAAATACCTGGACATAAACAAGATACTGTGTATGTTAGGAAAGTTTGCACAAGTGTGTGCAGAGTTTGGGGGAATTGATCGTTTTAATATGTGTGACTGTGTGAAAACCCTGAAGACATGGTCTGAGCCATCAGCATAATCGGGTAGAAAGTCTAATGGCACCCTAATAACTCACAAGCTAGCTAACACTGCACTGGTAGTAGCAGCTTAAGGCTACTGTTAAAGAACCCGACTGAGATAGGGGGCTTTTCACTTTAAAGGACATTTTCAAATGGCTCTGTTGCTGCCATCTATCTCGCCTTTTCTCATTTTACAGCTTGCTTTATCTTCAGCCCCCAACAGTCTTCCATCATTTTTTCTGGTTCCATCCCTTGTTCACTGTCTCTTTTCATAAGAACCCCTTTATCAAGCAGAGATAAGAGAAGAGAGATGAGCAAATCAGGAGGGGGAAGAGGAAGAGGAGAAGGAGGAAGGGAGATGGGGGTTAATGCTCCTATCTTGTCAACTCCATCTTTGAAGTTGTTGCTCTTTACCACTCCATTTTTTTATTTATGCTATCAGTGACATCAAAGTAGGCTAAGTCTCCTGTGTGTGTGTTCATGTGTGTGTGTGTATGTGTTCATGTGTGTGTGTGTATGTGTTCATGTGTGTGTATGTGTTCATGTGTGTGTAACTGCCCTCAGGGATAGATAGCTAATATTGCAAAAACTAAACCGAGGGGTGAGGCGGGAAAGCGACGCCATCCACAGTCAATCTGCACTTTTAGCTGCACCGCTCTCTGACTCTCTTCTCCTCTCTTTATCGCTCCCCGTTCTCATGATTCAATGCTTTCTAATCAGAGAAACAGCCTCAGTACGACTTCCCTGCCTTCTCCTTAACCCATCAACATGAACATTAAAAACACCTCTACCTTCACAAACACTTGGCATCCCAGAGACCGAGGCAAGGACACACAAACTCTACACACACACACACACAATAATTATACATGTATAGGAAATCCAGGAGGGGGAGGAAAAAGAGCTGCAGTTACAAAGAGCAAACCAGGAAGGAAGAGTAGGTGGAATGAGTGTAGGTGTGCATACACATATCCCTCCATTACCACATCCTACCATCTCTGTTCATGTTGTTTCCCTCTTGGCCAGGGTGAAAAGAGACAGCATCACGAGCACTGGGGATACTTTGCATCTGTTCCAAGCTTTTGAGTCTATCAGCCAATCCCCCAATTAGAGACACACACACATCAAGATCTCTCACACACACACACACACACACACACACACACACACACACACACACACACACACACACACACACACACACACACACACACACACACACACACACACACACACACACACACACACAGAGAGAGAGAGAGAGGGGTGAGCTGCTGGTGTGCTTATTAAATCAGTCCTATATCAGCCAGTCTCCTTGGGACAGCAGAAAAGATTTACTACAGCAATTACACTGGCTAATTACAAGGAAGAGAAAGAGGGAGTGAGGGAGAGCTACAGAGTGTAAAGGAGAGAAGGGAATCAAATCAAAAGGAGAGAGAGAGCAAATAAAGGTGTGAAAACTGAGACGAAGAAAGAGCAAATAAAGGGGAGAGAGATAGAGAGAAGTAAGTTTAAAGGACGAAGACATTGAGGGTGTGACCTTGGAGCCATCCACAACACCCGAGCCTTGAACGAAGGACATGGAGACAACAGGAAAACATAAACGTTTAATATTCTTACTTACAAACCAGCTGTGTGCGAGTGCTTGACTGAACAACTAAGTGACCAAGTGTGTTAGTAAGTAGTGTTTCTGTGGTTCTCTTGTAGCCTATGTGGCGCGCTGGTGTTTGTTATTCACAGGGTGAATGTCCTTGACGCCGCACTGGCTTTCACAGCACAATGCTCCCTCTACGGGGAGGAGAGTGAATTACATTTGCTCGCTGACTGTTATGCTGGGTATCAATCAATCCTAATCCTTGTTCCTGGAGACGTGGGTTACATGCAGTGACATTTGCAGGCACATACATACTTAACGTGTGCACGTGCGTGCGTTTAATGGGTGATAAGATTAGCGTTCTCACAGCTATCTATGAAGGTCCTACAATCTCTTATATTTGAATAAATCCTCAACGAAAAGCAATTAAGAACCGCAAATAACTTGATATTTCATCATTCCCCGTAGAGGACAGACGCATTTACACCCCCACCCTCACCTTTACTTAAGAGGGGGGTCCACAAGCTCCTTGCCTATGGACCAAGCACCTTGTCAGATGCTTGAAGTTGGGTGCTGCAGTTACTCTCTCTACAGTATGTACAGTGCTTGCTGCCTGCCAAAAGTACTGACATTCCCCTGCTTGTCAAGTTTACCGTCCATCTGACCGTTTCTATGACAACCATGCAGAAAGTCTCATTTTCCTGAGCACAGAGGTGGGAATGAAAACTTAGAAATTGGGTTTCTATCTCAATTAAAAAGTTAGATGAACTGTAACACACATGCACCCCATGAGGCCCGTTTTGCCCTGGGCAGAAAGGATTAGGTGCTGCGCTCCTGTCAGCCCTCAAATATTCATTATTACCTCACGGGAAGATAGCAGCAGAGAGAGCGGCGAGTGGGAGCAAGAAGGAGCTCGGAAAAAGGAGAGCGCAAAGAAAGAGCATGAGTAAGTGATGGAGAGGAACTTTATGAATACAAGCAGTTCTGACTTATGCAAAGCAAAAGAGATGAAAGGAGGACAGGGAGAAATGGAGGTCTACACGGTGTCATGCCATGGAGGACAGTTAAAAGCTTGTTGCCGAGCCGGAGCACACACTCATCCTCTGTTAATCCCTCAGTTTCTGTCTTCTCGTCTCCAACCATCCGTCCCTTCTCTCGTCTTTATCTCTGCTTCAGTGATGAGGACAAAAGAAACCACTCACTCATTTTCTCCCACCCCCCCCATCCTCCTTTCTCCTTCTCTTGGTCTCTTTGGGCAAGGCTCACAGGCCTGATTAGCAATTGTGACTTGACCGCATGGTGGAAACATTTGGCACACATGCACAAGCACACACAGGAGCACACACACACATATGTACACACATGCACACATATGTGGCAAAGAGGAGGACAAGGGCCAGTTTTGCTAGGTCTAATTACCCCTTGAGCAAGGCCCAGAGACATGAGGGGGCTGCAGAAGAGGAGGGAGCATTGCCTTTTCTAATGTCAGCCATCGCTCGGAGGACATGCACACTCATAGACACTTGAGAGAGTGTGTGACTGGAGGCAAAGGCTGGGGCTGTTTTTCTGGTGCTTGTCACTCTTGTTTTTTTTCAGCCAACAATGACCGAGCCAAGGAAGCTAGAGAAGAGGAGATGAGAGAAAAAATAATGGGAAACAAGGGGAAAGATATGTGAAGAGCAATGCAGTGAGAGAGAGATAAAGGGGATGAATAGCAAAGTGGAGAAAGTGCGAGAGGAGGGGTCGTGGAGCAAAAGGGATGAGAGGCAATGATGAGGGGAAAGACATGGTGATACGGTCAATAGAGGAAGAAGAAAGAGGCCATGAGAGCTTCAGCCAGTTTGCCTCAATAACGCTGATGAACACACTCGACAGACACACAGTCATCTCTATAGAGCGTTCAGTACAGGCAACCTAAAGCTACCACTTTGAACTGAAATGTATGTTATTTTATTTACAGCTTTGAGTCTTTGTAAACACATTAAGTATACACATCCTGCGATCCACACTGCCGAGGACTCGGTGAGCACTTCTTTGCATTTGTGCATGTGAACCTTTGTCTTTGTTGCCGACGCTTTGGGGAAACTACTGCAGGTGTTTGAAATACATCAATAACGCTAGATCATAGTCAAACTAAGTAGCTGGAGGGGGATGACAACCATGATCTGGCAACCTCCACCTCTGCGTGGGAACCTGGGGAAAAGTCTCTCTCATCAGAGATCCATTGGGGTGCTGCAGGGTTTATATTTTATGAAATCAGTTTTATCCCATCCCAAAAAGAGAAAAAAGCCCAACCCCCCCCTCAAATAAACGACACTATAGAAACAGATATATAAACAGCCGTGCAAATCCCCTCTGAGAACATCTGTCTGCTGGCCTCTCTAAGGAATTGGCTGTAGTTGGGGCTAAAGAAAAAGACGAGCATGCCTGCACACAAATACACAAACCAAAAACACAAACAACCAAGTACACACCTAATCCCACCATGTGCTTAGTGAGCCATCGGGGGACGTCTTGCCAATCAGACAGCTATGTGAGGCTGGGCGAATGAAAACAATCAAGGAACAACACGCATTATTGCTAAGAGACTGGCACATGTTTTTGTGACTGTGTGTGTGTGTGTGTGTGTGTGTGTGTGTGTGTGTGTGTGTGTGTGTGTGTGTGTGTGTGTGTGTGTGTGATTGAGTTATACACACATAATGCCAACCAGAGACCAGCCTCTGTGCTCAACCACTGCATTACTCCGGGGACTGTGTGTGGAGAGATTTTCTGGGTCTTCTGTAACTACATGTTTGATGGTAAGAGTGGCATATTCAGGGAAATAATCAGCGTTTTAGGATTCACTGCTGCTCTGCATATATCTTTGGACAAAAGCGTCTGCAAAATGAATATAATGTAAGAATTATCTTTGCACTGCAGAGCTATTTCCATGTTTAACCTGCGGGCTGACCTGGATGTGATTTGTTTTTCTTTTATAATTGTAAAAATAGGAATGTAGAGCACTCAAATCCCCAATCTCTACAATGGCAGAAGTGAGTGCAATGTTTTGCTTTAAACACCCAAACTAGGACAATAGCACACAAGTTGTAAAAAGAAAACTAACATAATTTGCCTTTAATGTTTAAGGTACTGGAGCACAAGACTGTGCAGTTTCTTCTTCATTCTACCTGTTGTTTGTGCTGTTAGCTCGCAGGCGTGTGCATGTCTAGCAAGCTATTGCTCTTCTCTCTATCTTGTCTTTTCTCACGGCTCAGTGAGTGTGTCAGACTGCATTGGCCCTCTTTCAGAAGCTACTGAGAGATGGCAGCACCATTAAAATTTAACCCACTATCTCGCCACTCACCACTCACCGACAAGAGAGGGAGAGCATGGCAGAGATAGGCAGGCATGCATACAAGGATATACAGGCATGTATCTAACCGCAGAAACGCACACACACGTCCCAAAGAGTGTGTGAGATGTGATACCAAGCAATGAGATGCGACGGAGCGAAAGATCCTATACGGATGGAAAGTAAAGAATGAGATGGAACAGATTACTGCTTGAAAACCACACACGAACACACACATCTGATGCATAGATGGCTGAGGAAATGAGTGACATCAATTCAGCGGGGGAAATGGAGACCGTGTACGGGCATTGCATCCTATCAGTCTACACGTTCCCTCTCTCTAAATCCACATGTCCTATTACTTTCTCCCTCATCAGCTCTGGCTTACCACTCCTTCACAGGCAATCTTTCTTTTAGTTCCCCTCCCTTTCCTTTATACAACTATCACTCTTTCTATTCAATATTTTTTGACACATAGCTTTTTCATTTCTCTGTCCTCGCTTTACATTTCCACTTTTTGTCAGCTCCCTCTCTCGCTCTTTCTGCTCCTGTCCTTTTCTGCCCCAGTGGAGTGTGGGATAGCAGGCAGTGCTGGGAGGCCTATGGTCTCTTAATTAAGAAGCAAGGCGGAACGAGGCCACAGTTATCTCACACACACACACACACACACACACACACACACACACACACACACACACACACACACACACACACACACACACACACACACACACACACACACACACACACACACACACACACACACACACACGAGCCTAGACCCTCTAACACGGATTCAAATCCTAACCATAAAGCTAAGTCCCAATCCTTCACTTCACAGTGAAGAAACTGAGGAACATACTAATTGCTGACTTATTTGAGCATGAGAATAGACAAACATGTAAACTCGATTGGCATTCAGAAAGCATTATAGTGTTTTCAAATGCTCATCAGATGTTCCCATTACCCGAGTTTGGAAGTTGTTTTTGATGTGGAGACAACACGGACCCTACAAAGAAGATGTGTTGTGTTTCATTGCAGCTTTTAAATTAGACATTGATAGCAGTGTTTGAGTTGTTAGAAACAACTGAATGTTTTCTTTGTTACTTTGTTACATGTTACTGAATGTTTTCTTTGTTACATGTTACTGAATGTTTTCTTTGTTACTTTGTTACATGTTACTGAATGTTTTCTTTGTTACATGTTACTGAATGTTTTCTTTGTTACTGGAATCTATTTATCCAATCGGTCTGGCACCAAAGCAATGAATGAACTAAATGTACCGAAGGTAAAACACAATTTGTTTATTCTCCGAGTCATTCCGATCTGTTCCAAAATGTATTGTGTTCTTTCTCGTCCCATGTTTTACCCTTCTTGCTAGTTTCATGAATTTCAGGTGAGTAAAAAGACAAACTCAGCCAGAAAAAAAAATTACATCCTCGGCGGAGGTAACAAGAACTCAGTACATGCTCACAAAGAAGAGCAACAGACACTGTTAAAGACCATTGTACTCAGGTCAGACATACACACACTGACTCACACACGATTCCCTCTTTCACACATCACAACACCTAATCAGAGGCTGAGGACCTGGGTTGAAATCTGCGGGACTAGGACTCAATCAGCTACTGCAATCAGACACAGGACACACACACATTACTACAATTACACACAGGGACGACACACACGTAATAAGCCCTGAGCTCACGGACGAGAGGAAGGCCATTACATTATTCAGTCTACCTCATCATCACTGTAACCAACACACACACACACACACACACACACACACACACACACACACACACACACACACACACACACACACACACACACACACACACAAGGCGGGATGGAAGCTGCTATTTTGAGAGCGCGTGCGTCCGTTCTCTGCGAAGGTGACTTTGGGCTGGAGTGGTAATTGGGTACACATACAAATGCCTTTTTCTTTCTCTTCCCCACGTTCGCTTCAAAGTCTCTCTTTTTCCCCCCTTCTTTTCCTCCCAACATGATCCCCCTGTTTCCTTCAACATAGCCCCCGAACGTGATTACATTTCCGACATGAGTGAGGGGTGAAGAGAGAGAGAGCAGTGGAATGAAGAAAAAAGTGAGAGAGACAGATGATTGACTTGGAAAAACAAAGAGGCTCGAAAACCAGCCCTTGCACTGGATGGGACAAAATGTGTAGACACGCCAACACGCCAACACGCATTAGCATTCGCCCCCTGAAAACAAATACATACACCTATATATACATATACAGTATATCATTTACTCTGCAGGAGTGGAGGAAAAATACACAAAATGTCACTCAGACTGTCACCCTGATCTTTTCAGTTCAGATGCGCACACACACACACCCACACACCCACACCCACACACGGCCATCTCATTTCCTCAGACGAGTGACATTTTCTCTCACTCTCTTTTTCCATCTCTTCTTCTGCACTCTGTTGCGGTGGTGATAAAATTAGCATTCCTTTCCCTCCTCTGCTTCTCCCTCCCTCCACGGCTGGACAAGAGGTGAAGACCACAGGGACGGGAGAAAGAGAAAGAAGAATAAAGATGGGAACAAAGAAGACATTAAGAGGAAGAGGAAAAGAGCCTGAGAAAAGTGAAGTGAAGGAAACAAACAGAAAGTGTGACGAGATGAGGAAGACAAAGACAGCAAGACGCAATAAAAGAGAGAAAGAGAGAAAAATAAGCAAGTGGACAGGACGCAGACTTGTGCAGGGAATAAGGGGGGAAATATACCCTCATGGGACTCTTATCACCATGACAACCCTCTCCTGTCTCCTTTGCTGTCCAGTTGCATGATGAACTCTTCCTTCTTTAATGGACCTCAGCGCAGACATAAAATCCACCTTTGGTGAAATAATGAGCAGCAATAAGTTCCAAAGTGCGTTGAATGACTCATGTTGAGCTAGGTGCGTGCATAAAGGAACGACTTATAACAGCTGGGCAATCTTAGTGGAGCTTACTTTGTTTACTCTGCGCACGACTGCTCCACGTCCACGCACATGGGAGGGCGCACAAACCTGTCCTGCATGTGTTTCTACAGGGTGAGGGCCCACAGAGAATAATTAAAAGCCAGAGACGCAGAGTCCTTGGGAGCGACTGCAGCAATAACTTTATGGGGAGAGAAAAAGAGGGAGGGAGGAACAAAAAAATAGAAAAGGAAAACTGACCTTTAAAAACACAAAGTGAGGCGGAGAGAAACAGAGAGAGATGAGAAAAGGTGTAATGGAAGATGGGGTAGTGGGATATGGACTGCATTAGATTATGCCGAATTCAATGCGGCAAAGAAAGGAAGAAAAAAGTGAGAGCACGAGCAGGAAAGAAAACATTATTGGACTGAGTTGTTTGTGGGGGAGGGCCAGAGGAAGAAGAGAGAGAACGAGAGAATCCTAATCAGAAACCTGAGGAACAAAATAATAAGGCTGCCTGACAGCAAATGTCAGCTCAGGGAGGGTAGCAGATGGAGGGAGAGAGAGAGAGAGAGAGAGAGAGAGAGAGAGAGAGAGAGAGAGAGAGAGAGAGAGAGAGAGAGATGCAGGAAGAGGGAGGAGAGGAAGAGAGAAACGAAACATTCAGAATGAGACAGGTGGGGTTGGAGTGATGGAGACACTTCCCCGTCATTGCTCCCTCCAGGAGGAAGGAATACAATCTTTGTGATGCTAAGAGGCAACCTATCGCCAGGAAAGATATTCCCCGTCTCCCACTGGAGGGGAGCGGAGCCGCCGGGTCAGGCGGGTGAATCCTCGTATGACGCTGTGCATAAATGTGTGTGCTCGTACACCAACACGTTCACCGCCTCGCAATGAAATGTTGCCCTTGAGCCAACCTTGACTGCTGTTCCACTCTAGCTAAGCTTTATTTCCCAAATCAAAAGCCATCTCTTCCTCTCTCCCATTACTTCATCCTGACTTGATGGGTCGTGACGGTCTCACACTAAACATATTGATGTTACTTATATATCTTCGTTAGGAAACGTTCCCTTCTTAAAGGCATTTACATTCACTGACAGTTTAATACATGTGACCTAAGAACATTTATAACATACAGTATATAAATGCTGTTATGGCAGGAGGGCGCACATAAAGGCATTGGGCATGTGGTCATATATTGGAGGATTTCATTATGTGCTAAGAACCAGAAAAAGACTCAAATATAATATCTCTGTGTCAATCTACAATTCAATTATTCTTTTATTAAAATATTGAACTTGCGTCAAAGTGCTTAAAATGTAAACACTCAACCGTGTGAAAAAGCCAGGCAACAGTGAATTAGATCATATGTGCATTGTTTTAGGGTGAACATGAGCAATGTGAATCTTAAAAGGAAATCAAAGTTGAATGAGTCAAACAGTTATTTGAATATACCTAAGGTCAATGCTGTCGAGGCAGGTTATTCAAAAGCATGACATCACAGACTTCACTACAGCGGAGCGAGGAGAGATATCGCACAACGTAACGTTTTAGCATAGAAAAGATCTATGTGTCTGATAATGCCCGTTAAGCAGAACGTGCCACACGTTATCCATTGCTATGCCAACTCTTTTACAGAAAGTCATTTTTAGATAGTTATATAGAAGCAATTAAGATTATTGTCAAGTGCAAATGACCAACAGGTGGCAGTTATATTTGAAAGCATGGTGTGTGTTTTTATCTAACGGAGATCTCCAGGATTCGGAGCTGAGCAGCAGCTTGTGCTGTCAGAGTATCAATCTGTCACGCTTCACATCTGTCAGTATCGTTTCCGTCAGTCATTATTAGCACTTACTCGTGGTACTTTGTCATGATCAGAGGAGAGCATATGTAGTCACAAATAATCTTTTTAAATGTCATGATCAAATTTGCACTTTGAAATAGAGATCAATTATACTGAAGTCAAATGTACTTCAATTGTTATCTTCTGCAGTTGTACTGTTTTGAAGATGAGAA
>NW_011366121.1:143281-152175 GCF_000735185.1 Notothenia coriiceps | reverse complement strand
CAGCACAAGGGTATGCTACTCCGCGCAGTTGGAGCGTGAAGAGGGACGTGCCTCAAGGAGCTTTTGTGTCCTACTTCTCTACTCCTCCTTGTTTCTCTTTTCCTTTTTCTCTCAGAAAACTTCTCAGTTGTACCCTAATCAATTCCCACGAGGAAGACCTGACAACGTCGGCACCACACACACACACACAACACACACACACACACACACACACAACCACCCACACATGATGGTTGACGACGCTCTCATTCTATGGGACAGAATCTATCTCCTTGGAGACACACACACACACACACACACACACACACACACATGCGCCCACACTTCCTTTGAGGAAGAAGTGCCTTATGCACGGATCACCCACACACTTGTACATATACCGTCACACAGGAAGTTTTATACTCATGCACACGTACAATCACACAAACATGCTATCCTTGCACATGAACACAGACACACACACACACACACACACACACACACACACACACACACACACACACACACACACACACACACACACACACACACACACACACACACACACACACACACACACACACACTCTCTATCTCTCTCACACACACACACACACACACACACACACACACACACACACACACACACACACACACACGTGTTCTCTCAGTCCATGCACAGCTGTCATATCACTGGAAACATTGAAATGGTAATGGTGTCGGGATGAGACATTTGAACGCTGGATGTCTGTCTGACCGACTGGCTGGCTGTTTGGGAGAGGAGCCGAGTGAAGTGAACGAAAGCCTATTCCGTTTAAAAACAGGATAATCTTCAGGAAAGAGAAAAGGCAGCAAGGAGATTAGGCACACACAGCGGTAATGCTCCAGCATGAGTACACTTAGCTCATTTGCATGTAAAACAGAGGAGAGAGATATAACGAGGGAGGGATGGAGTGAAGAGAATGAGTAGGACAAAAGCGTGTATGAGTGTGCGCGCGCTTACATGTGTATGCTTCTGCTTGTGTATGTGAGTGAGCTGTTGCATTTGGCAGTGAGTGCCAATGTGAGCGCACACAGATGTGTTTGAACCTGATAAGGCCTGATGAATGAGCGGCGTTTTGCGGCTGTTTCCAAACCATAAAGAGATGGTGAATGAGGGAACGCTTGCTATTGCTGCACTGTGAATACACACCGAGGCTTAGAGCGAGCAGAGCCAACCTAATGCACCGCTACTGTTGAGGGCTTAAGAGGTATAGTTAGGATTTCAACTTAAGTACTGGTGCACATCAACATGCACACAAACACAACCCATAAACATCAAATCTCGTATTTACAGATTGTACCTGCATATTTTAAAGCTTGCCTACACGTGGGCTGTAGGTGCTGCTTCGATTAATGTCTCCCACAGACACCACCGTGCACAGACCCATAGTTATCCAATCAAGCGGTCATTTGTTGTGGAGGGAGCGAAAACAGGGATTACTGATATAAGTGGAGAAATGGCTGCATCTAGAAATGGAACGAATAAGAAAGAATAGAATAGGAAAGAATAGCGTGATGTTTACCAAGCTCCGTCTACAGCATTAGTGACCCCTGCATCAACCTGCTTCTCCTCCTGCAGTCCCAGCCTGAACATTGCATGATTTATTAACAGTGCCTGCTACTGTGGGATACACAAGTACAAACATACACACAGTAATATATACAAACACTAACAGACTACTTAAAACAAATTATAAACACCAGATTTTCAAAGCCAATACTAATTTAGCACAATCGCACAAGTGCACACAAACACTCTTATGGCCTAATAAAGTGAGCCCGTTCCTCATTCAGTCCTCTAAGTGCTGTATTAGTACATATTTAAAACAGTCTCAGGAGACTGCTGCTCTGGGTCTACACATCCCATAAACTGTTATCTAAAACTCTCCCTAATTATACACAATCGTGCACACACACAAATGTATGCACAAACACACATCTCACAAATATTTCTTGGCTGTGACCTAGGGGGGATCCAAGTGTGGAAAAACAAACATCTTCTAGAAGTAGGTTGTGTGGGGATTAGCAAACTGGGACGGAAGAGGAGGAGGAGACGGAGGGAAGAACGGAGGCCATGGAAGTAAACAGCAGGGTATTCCCCTCTCTCACCTGTGGTCATCATTTTCTACAAGTAACCAGTCATTTATCAGACCTGTCAAATGTGGAGCAGCGACTGCCCTTCCATCAGGTACAGAATCAGAAGAGACATTAAACTGCATCATTTCTGTGCATGATGTATTGTCTATGAACTGTGCTTTATGAACGACCCAGGGGTAAATCTACAGTGTCCATGTATCACTCAGCTGACATGTTTGTACCAGCACTGCAATCATTTTTGCTGTAATGTAAAAATTAAAACAGTGCCAAGAGTCATGTGTTATTTCATTACCTTGGACATTTGTCTTTGGCTGACAATGACCTTGAGCAAGTGTACTGCAAGAAAAACAAGTCACAAAATGTTGTGAACTCTTTTTAGCAGATGCTGTAATAATCTAATCAACAACCCCGCAGCATAACGCTCCATGCCTTTTTGTCTTTTATTGCTAATGTATTAAACATCTCATGCCTTTAACTGATTGGTCTACAACATGTGAGAGGCCCCTAGCAGCACGAACACACACACGGCACTTTCTTTCTGATTGGTGGCTCATTAAGGAGAAAGTGCATGGAACAGACATAAGATGAAACTAACCATCACAATTACACGCACACCTACAGAGAAGGAAATTGATTTCTTCAGAACACAGGGAGATCAAAAGGCTTATTATAATTGGTTTGTAAATGTGGTTGAGCTTACCCACCCACTCTCTCCAACACATCCACACATCTGTATTTGAAGCAAATGTGATACAGGTAGGTGCTGTTGGTTGTGTAGGTGTTTACAGCAGAGATTTACAGTGAATGGCATCACAAAGGGACTTCTTGGAATGGGGGGGGGTCTCTACAAGAAAAGGAAATGAGGTCGTCCTACTCCAACAGACCACAGAAACACGGCAAGGGTGTAGAGGCTGGAGACTTGGGATATGAAAATGATCCTCACATTATGAGGATTAATAATCATATATGCTCCTGGCCCTTTTCTCTCCCGAATCAAATTAATCACCAGCGTTCCCCCTAGCCCAGCTTTTCCCTCTGCTCTCTCTTCTTTCTTTCTTTCTTTCACCCACCTCCACCTCCTCCTCCTCCTCCTCCTCTCTCTCATTCTTTTGCTAATTGGGCTATCTGAGGTGCCGACTTCAAAAGGCATCTGCTATCAAACACAGTCTGAAAAAGTGAGAGCAGTTCAGGGTATCTATACCCATTTTAGATGAACAGTGTATGAATTCAAGGCTTGTCACTGTCCTGCACTTTTCAAAAAATGGATAACCACATACGAACGACCCGTGTTTGGATTCGTTTTAGCTGTTATTACCATTAGAGAGAAGAAAACAAATACTAAAGAGTAGAAAACAGACACAGGCATTTCAAAGCGAGGGATTGAGAATCAGTAGCTTAAGGGAGAAAGTGGGGATAAGCCTCCCGTCTGAAACCAAACACATTACGCAAATCATTTTTCAGCCAGACATTTTTCAGCCAAACATACTTCTCATGTAAACAATTTGGCTCTTTACAATTGCAAATAGTCATATCAGGTCTCCAATGATAAAGCTCTTACACACGCAAAGCACAACAATGGGGGACAGCATGGCAGTCTTTTCCATACTATACTTAAAGATAGCAGTAAAATAGGTTTCTCTATTACAATTATTGTTGGAGATTTTGCTAGGTATGTTCTTATGAATTCCTTTGAATACCAAACTGTATCTTTGTGATCAGGGACAGTGAGAAGTCAGAATGAATATTCCCAAACTGCTCCTAGAGGTGGTGCACTTCCTGGCAACCTTGACAGTTTGCATCCTCAGTAATCCAAAACTAACTCAATTAGAAGGACTAAATCATTCCCACTTCTCCTTTTCATGTTGTCAACTTCATTTTGTATTTTCACCCTGGTAAATAAGATGTTGAGCAGTATCTACCGTACTGCTAACGGTGGCCTTGGGTGCAATGGTTGTTTGGCAAGTTAAGTAGTTTTAGACGTTAAAGGTGAAAAGACTTCAGGCAAAGAGGGCTTGACTGGAATAAATCAAGTAAGGTGAAGTGTTCCTGTGTGGACATGTTATATTCTTGCCTGGGCTTAGTATCACGGCTGGAATACAATCTGATCAGGCAAAAGAAATCCGGTGAGGGTTTCAAAGTTAGATGCAGCACAATTAGAGTTCTGAGAATAAAAAAAGAACAACCAATAATTACTTAAAGTAAAGTAGATCGTGCTCAGTGTTCTAATCTGTAAAAACTAAGATCTTAAAATTGTTCCTTCTTAGTTAGAAAAGATTCTGTCAGTGATTGAAAATATTCAGTTAATGTGACACTGCATATTCATAAAAACAATGCAGAAACTGAATGTTACCTTCAGACATTCCTATGGGACAGTAGGATTTCAAAGAATCTGCTCTTGTGAGGTCAAAATCCATCTTAATATATCAAAAGCAATATATCATCAACAGGAGACAAACAATTAGGGATTGTCAAGATTGTACCAGGATTTGTTCAGGTAAATTCCTACATGCTCAACAGCTGGAGGGAAACAGGAGGATGAAGAATCACTGGCCTGACCTTCACTGCGGAACATGACCTTGTTTTCAATGAGAGAACAGATACGTAGCTGGAGATTTACAGACTGAAACGGAAATAACTACATACAGTGGATAGAGAGCAAAGTATAAGTGTGCTTATGTGCGATTGTGTGTGTCAAAGTGTGGGAATGTGTCCATGAGAGCCATGTGCAGACAGAGGGCGTGTCTCCCACCATCAGCGCTCTGCTCTTCCACCAAGCGTCAGAGGTCAACACCCCTGACCCTGCCCTGAGCACAACCCCCCCTGCACGTCTGTGTGTGTGTGTGTGTGTGTGTGTGTGTGTGTGTGTGTGTGTGTGTGTGTGTGTGTGTGTGTGTGTGTGTGTGTGTGTGTGTGTNNTGTATGTATGTATGTATTGTTTGTGTAACGTCCATGCTGGTAGCTTTTGTAAAACCTGGCTAGACAAGTAGACAGGGGAATATTCCCTTATTACATGCTAACCACTGCGGTGGGTTTAAATGTGGGAATGTGTCTGGGAGTAATCCTGAAGCTCAACTGCAATGTTGACGCATCTCTCTTATTTAATGATTTCGTAATGATTTCCAAGCAGCTGTTTGAAGTGACTCTGTAGCCTGGCATTCTCACCATTATTTATTATTAAACCTTTATTCAACCAGGTGGTCCCATTGAGATCATCGATCTATTTTTCAAGGAGACCTGTCCAACATGGCAGCAAGTAGGTTACACATGAACATGCACTACGTACGTGTGCTTACAATACATTTTTTGACAACTAGGGCAGAAACTGTGTAACGCAGCTGCAAAGCTTGTGTGTGTGTGTGTGTGTGTGTGTGTGTGTGTGTGTGTGTGTGTGTGTGTGTGTGCATGCGTGCGTGCGTGCGTAGCTCCAGCTGTGCTGCTGGGCAGCTGATGGAGAGCAGGAAGAAAGGTCAGCAAGGGTCAGCGGTTGCTCGATGTGTTGTCTGTCTGTTTACAGTTTAACGAAGAATGGGAGGCGCAAGAGGAGGATGAGGAAGAGTGAAGCCGGGCTTGCAGAAAGGGAGGGATAAGGAGAAGGATAGGGAGGTCAGAAGGGATGTATTACGCCTTGAGCGGTGTGTTTAAACAAGAAAAGGAAGGACAAGGGGTGAAGGGTCAATCTGCATTACCAGAGCTGGTTGCTTATTGAGCGTGTATAAATGTGCAACCGCAAACGCACAACCTTGACACAGTGTGGAGTAAACCACACCGACTCTGAACAAACCACAAGATGCTTACACAACAGTTCAATACAATCCTAATTCTGTTATGAAGAATATGTTATTCTTAACTACCCGACAGATTCAAGAAACACACGGGAAATGAACAACACATACAGAGAAATAAACGCACTGGACCTGGTCTCTTTCTTTCTCTCTCTCTCTCTCTCACACACACACACACACACACACACAGTCTGTCTGTGATTTCCTGCTTATGATATGAATATGGAGGAGTTGGAGCAGAAGGCTTAGTGACACTGGGACAAGGTGATAGGAGTGGACAGGTGTGCGCGTGTGAGCGTTCGCCGGTGTGTCAGCGCTTTGTGCCAGGACAGCAGGTGGCTAGTCAAAGGACATCAGTGACCTTCTCCTTATCCCTCCCTCTACCCTCCTCTCTTTGTCAATCTCTTCCTCTGTCCCCAAGTCCCAATTTATCACACAGGGCGCTCTGCCTCTGCACAACAAGTCACGGCCACGTTGAGAAGATGAACACATACACAGGTGTGGGTGGTTTATTCATGAACTTTTGTGAGATTCTGTTTTGACACTGTGTTGTTGAATAATGTAAATGCACACAGTGTGTCCTCCAAGCAGAGTAAGTGAAGGGTGAGAAAGTCTGGAGAGGATGTGTGAAAAAATAACTAAATGGAAGTGTGTGTGTGTGATATGCTTACCTTTAGTGGCTGATGGAAGAGGATTGAAATAGACATAGAATTGGGGAGAGAGAGGGGGGTGAGAAAGAGAGTGAGACATTCCTCATTAAATTAAATAAAACACACACAAGCCAAAGCCACACACTCACGCTTTGTCTGTGAGGAGAAGGCCAAGGTGAGTTTGGCAAAGAGCTCGTTGCTTTCAAATGCATTCTCTTTTGCCTTGATCCAGAAACTCTTCTCAGAGAGGTCCTCAGACCCGATCTAAAGAGAGAGAAATGGCAGAATAGACAGAGAGAGAAAGAAAGAAAGAAAGGGGGAGACAGAGGTGTATTGTATCTGTTAGATAGCCATATCATCAAATTGACTCAATTTCCCCAAAATGGTCATCTGTGCACCTGGCAAACAATGAGATGAGCAGATAAAGGAGTCGGCAGAACAAAAGAAACAGCCGGGCTGTCAAAGGAAGAGGCAGGGTGTGATAGAGAGAGAAGAGGAAGTTGAAGGAAGGAAGGAAGCATGGCACAAAGAGGAGGACACAGGTAGTTATTTCCTCTAATCTTCACAGATTGTCTCTACCACAAAGCATCTTATGCTCCAGAGCTTCACACACAGAAATAAAAAGAAATACATTAGTTCCTGCTTCGCCCCTACCCAGCTGCGTTCTCTACAACCCTCCCTTTGTCTTGATATTGCTCTCCCTCTCCCTCCCTCTCTCTATTCTGGTCTAAAGTCACAATTAACTTTGTATGTTTTTCCTTTACTTTCAGAGTGTTCTCATTAAAGGGAACGAGAAAGAGAGAAAGTGAAACGGAGAGAGAGCGAGAGAGAGAGAACTGGTAGTAAATGTACAGATATCAGTCCTTTCATTATGGACAAAGCCTGAGGGATGGGGGCGTCGGACAGAGAAGACAGAGAGAAGGAAATGTGATATGGGGATGAGCTGAAGGAGCAAGAAGGAAAAGCAGGAGGGTACGCAAAAAGGAGGATGAGACCAAGCCAGAAAAAAAAGTTAATTTAAATTACAAAAGAATACTGTCCTTTCTAGCAGCAATTTAATTATCTTTCAGTGGCGCAGTTAAAAGAAGAAGGCTTATTAAAAAGCAATTTCTGTGACATCCTCGTCAAACACTCTCAGCAGCCCGAGAGAGCAAGAGAGAGAGAAGAGAGAGAGAGAAGTTAAATGCTGATGAAGTCTGCTGAAGCCATTAAACAGTAGCTCTAGGCTACAGAAAGACAGAGGGCCGTTTTGATGTTTTAACCATCACAGATGAGAGGGTGGAGAACAACATGAAGCACATAGCCATGAGATACACGTATGCATGTGAGTCACTTTAGGTCAACATCTCACTGTAGAAGCTCCCTCTCACCCGGAGCTATTTCTAAATACATTTTAAACTAAACACAGTAAGATTCACTTAACTTTAAATTAAAGTCATACTTTCTCATTAGGAGCTGAAAAACAGTAGGCTGTATTAGCAGACGCCTCATCGAAACAGAATACCACAAAAACAAGCAAGCGCAAGTTCTTTTAATTGTTGTGAAACAATAATACCAAACAAAAAAACCTGTATGCAAGATTTGAAATGTCTGGGGATTTCATGTGCCTAATTAAAAACAGAAATGTGTTGCAGAAAGACGCATGGAGCTTTAATACTGATATTAACCATGTGGCCAAACCTATGCTGAAAAAGGTTCACAATAAAGACAGGTCTCTGAGGACATTAAATACTAACTGAACTCATAAATGATGACAAACCTCACCTGTCTGGTTCAGTTAATCGTAGTCAGGTCAGGCCATGTATATAACCTGATAAGGCATATGTTTTGGTAACCATAGCAGCACATATGCATGTCAGCATGTTCCTGATGAACAGGTCAAAAGCCGGTAGAACTGCTGTGCTTTTATCCAAATCAGAACACTTTGTCAGTTCATCACGTCCAATTAAAAGTGAAAGGAGCGCCTTGGGAGCCCAATGGTTAGGGGCTGATGCCATATGGCTGCAAAGGCTCATGTTCATGTGAAATATCTACTATTTTTACTCTACCAGATAAATAACTGAATAATATATTGAACCATCTAACTAAGGACTGACCTTGCTCCAGTTGGCTCTCTTCAGTTGGACCTCAGGCTTGTACTCCTTCTTAGGCTCCAGTCCAAAAGGCAGTGAGGGTGGTGCGGGGGCCCCCCAGCCCCCCATGCCAAACGGTGGAGGGGGAGGCATGCCTGGGCCTGGCGGTGGAGGGGGGGCACCAGGAAACCCTGGCGGAGGTGGTGGTGGTGGAGGTCCCATCCCAGGTAAGGGTGGAGGGGGTGGTGGTCCTCCCATGCCCGGGAGGGGTGG
>NW_011366121.1:139696-143263 GCF_000735185.1 Notothenia coriiceps | reverse complement strand
GTGTGTGTGTGTGTGAGTTTGCCTGCGGGTTTCGCGTTATGACCCTTCTGAACAGTCACCCAATCTCCCTGCTGCTCGGGAGTTGCCGGGGGACGGCTAAGAGGAGCTACCTTTTGCCGGTCCGCACCGGCTAACATGGGCTTTACTGTAGCTGAGTTATTTTCTAAAATGCGGAGCCGGGCTTCTATGGCTATGATTCCCGCCTCCAACCTAACAACTATACTACATTTAACACATGTATGGGTACCAGTAAAGGAGGTAGGGAAGTAACCAAACATGAGACAGTTAGAGCAGGAAATAGCACCCGAGGGTGGGGAAAGAGCCATGGCTAGCTATCAAGCTAAAGTAGCTACCGTTAGCAAACCCGAAAAGAGTGTAGGCAACTGTGGAGTTACAGTCGCTAAGAGAAGGAGAGTTGTGAGTACTTAAACTGTAGTAACGTGTGATTACAACGTCAGGCAGTTGCCGTGATCAAGAGTTTTAAAACGATCGATTAAGTTAAGATAATAAGCTATCAGCAACAGAACAGGCACACGGGATACCCGGAGATGACAACAACAACCGGAAGTTACAACATGCTTACCGCAATAGTGGTCCGTGTAGCATCCGTGTAGTTTAGAAATCTTCTCTTCCCTCACTGTTACACAATGAGCTGCTGTGATGCAAGTATTAAAGTATGATCCTATCGGTACATCAGCTCCAAATACGCCAGAATATGTGTCAGACCTTAACTTGCAGTCGAGCAAAGAATGAAATCCATGAAGAGAAACAGTTGCTCCAGCTTTCTAACTCGTTGAGCTGGAGGCGAGCTTCTCTGTTCCTGCGTCTCTTATATTCAGCTCGTTACGCTGATGCTTATGGGTGGTGGAGCCGGAATCATTTAATAATTAACTCGGTTTGAAAAGCACTAAAAAATCCCATTTAAACCCCAAGACTGATTAAAGCACTTGTGTTAATTCATGCTTTGGTTTACACATAAAGATTGAGAGGCTTCCAGAAGTGAATAAAACTCACAGCACCATTACAGAAATGTAGGGACGTTTGGAATCAAATAACTATTATCCTATATGTGTGCTTTCTGAAAGGCTAACACCATGGGGACTTCCCACTGATGTGCCTTTCTGCAGGATGATCATGACAAGCTTTAAACATCGTACTGAAAGAAGCTCAGACTGGTGAGGATAGCTTTTAAATAAAGTTCCCAAATAGTTGATAGGTGCAGCACAGGGACTCCAGAACACGGGCTTTAAAGTCCTCCAATCACCCCTTAACGAGAATATACTAGTTTCTCTGTAAGCAACTTACGAATGGATTTAACTTCAGGAAATGTCCTTTGGGAGTTTCTAATTGTCATTGCTGAGAAATAATCTTTTATTTCTAGTACTCCCTAAACTAAACAAAGAGACTAGAGGGGACCTACATATTTCCTTTGAGTCTGAATCCAGGGTTTAGTCAGTGTCGTGTCTGGTGTCATTAACAATCAGGTTAACCCGGGGTTTGTTGAGTTGCACGCTCTGTGGGTTACAGAGTGTGAGTTCTGTGGTAAAATAAGCTGGATAACATCGACAGACTGACACCGATCCAACCAGCAGACACTCACAGAAAACACATGCTGCAACAACACGGTGACCTATCAGAGCTGCTGAATATTGATCAGCTGGCGTGTTCGGGGAGAGCGCTCCGTATGAATATTCATGAGGGTAACGCCGCCGCTGCTTACGAGGAAACATTTACAAGAAGGAAAAAGATGCAGCGTGCCAATCAGAGCGGAGGCACACAGGAACACCATCTGTGCGCTGACACAACCGCTTCTCTTTAAAGTCAGGGCTCAACAAAGAAAGGAAGAAGACACGACTCAAAGCCTGTTTGAAGATGGAGTAGCAAAATAAGGCAAATCCCCTCACGAGAGGAAATCACTCTGGTAGACACACCTCCAAGTCAAGAGCAACATCAGCTGAAAATATGTTTTGGAAAACTCATTCAGAGACTGCCATTAAGAAAGAGTGTCTCCGTTAAACACACTTGACCCCCTTTAACGTTTTGATCAATATCTGGGATTAGTTCTGAGGTAAGAACAACACTAAGAGCAGACTAACTCTTTGTTTGGAGTCCAGTCTCATTCCCTTTTAAATGTATTTGTATAATCCAATTGCCTACTTTCAATTTAAGTAGGCAATGGGATTCATCATTATAGGAACACATCAAAACTATTCTTGTTTCACAGATTCGATTTTCTAGATGCAAATGCAGGAAAGCATCTGAGGGAGATATAGATGCATCAGCCCCATCGCTGTCTTTGCTGTGACTAACCCTGACATGTGATGAACAACAGGATTGACCGCAGCGCTCTTTCGGATTAAAGCGTCATCTGCTTAAAGTTTCCAGGAACTCTCCGTTGAACAATGCTTAGAAAGCCTCCTGGCACACTGACTGGAGGAGACAGATTTAAGTAACCTAATAACCACCATTATCACCTCAGCACACACACACTACCTCATGTGTCTGAGCTGAGAGGCGGCGGATTACATCGTTTATGTCACATCCTGACTACGAATAGAATTAAATAGACTGCACGAACTGCTAAAGGATCTAACGTGGAGAGATCTGACCTGGGTGGAAATGATCAGACTGTATAACCTTGTTTGATTGGTGGCTGAAACCGTCTTCTTTGTGGTTTTCTTTTTTCAAACTAATTGATTGAAGCAAGGGCACTTTATTTCTGGTTAACCACCAAAAACACATTCAAAAAACCATTGACTTCCAGACCAGGGGACAGGAAGTGAGGAAACGAGTCATAGCAGGGTCAACCATGCAGCTCTCTTATCTACTTCACACTCAATATCATTTAAAGATTCCACCCTGAGATATTTTATCCTCACCTGTGACGTTGAGTCCGTCTGAGCGCTGGCACCAGACGAGGCGAGAGGCAGCCTTCCAGGGTCCGGTCCTCCACTTGTACTCGAAACACTGACCCTCTGCAGGAAGAACACATTTCAATACAGCCGTTAAAGACCACGAGACCGTTGGTCGAGTTGGAGATGTTGATTAGGGTCTGTTGGCTGTGTTTTTGAGCTATATGTGCGCAAACTGGGTGTGTGTGTGTGTGTGTGTGTGTGTGTGTGTGTGTGTGTGTGTGTGTGTGTGTGTGTGTGTGTGTGTGTGTGTGTGTGTGTGTGTGTGAGTGTGTGTGTGTGTGTGTGTGTGTGTGTGTGTGTGTGTGTGTGTGTGTGTGTGTGTGTGTGTGTGTGTGTGTGTGTGTGTGTGTGTGTGTGTGTGTGTGTGTGTGTGTGTGTGTGTGTGTGTGTGTCTGTGTGTGGGCCTAGCATTACTATACTTGTGGGGACCTAAATCTGTTTACACAGTCACGTGTGGGGACTCGCCTCCCTTATGGGGACAAAATGGAGGTCCCCATGAGGGGGATCATTAATTTTAGGGTGAAGACTTGGTTAGGGTCAGGGTAAGGGCGGCACTTCAGTAAACGCCCACGCAAAGTGTCACGCTGTGTACCGGTTCTGCGTCCTTTTGTGGGTCTGCGTTGTAGCCGCACTAAAAGACTACTGCGAGCAA
>NW_011366121.1:104990-139674 GCF_000735185.1 Notothenia coriiceps | reverse complement strand
TGCCAGGGAGGGGTGGGGGTCTTGGTATGCCAATACACGCTTGACCCGGTAAAGGAGGAGGGGGAGGGGGACCAGGCATGCCTGTCTGGCCAGGTAGGGGTGGGGGAGGAGGTGGATGGGGCATACCTGCATTCTGGCCTGGGAGAGGAGGGGCGGGAGGTGGAGGCGGCAAACCTGGTGTTGGCACGGGAACAGTAACTGTGACAACTCTCGTCTTCGCCTCTTCCAGATCTTTAGACAGCTTTTCAATCTGCAGGAGAGTAATGAAGGATGCTATCATACATTTGAATCATAATATGACTCGATATACTACTGTAACTCTCCACACCACAAACTGACGTTTATCAGTATGCATGTATGTATGTATACGTACAACTTGACTGTATATTGTTCATTCCTTGAATTGTCATTATTGTGTATAGCTTTGGCAATCTCCACCATTTCAAAAGAATGGCCATGCCGACAGTGATTAGATTTGAGAGAAAGAAAGAGTGATGTAGAGAGGGATTAAAGCATGGGAAGGATTGAGTTTTGGGAGAGATGGGGAGAGGATGGAGGACAAGTCACAAAGAGAAAAACACAACAGGGGGAATTAAGTCCAAAGAGGAAATCAAACGAAAAAAGTTTTTAAGAGGACAAACTCAAATTAATTTAAAGCGAGCGTGAAATTATTTTTTTTATTTCCACACTGAATGACTAATCACAGTATTTACATCAGTGAGGCACAACTCTTGAGAGAAACTGTCCAAGTCATTAAAATCAGCCAGCTAATATTGGCCTCTGCAAGGTCGGCGCTTTGAGATGGAGTACACTTTACACAACTCAGAGCGTAGTACAGAGAAGTTGATTCACTGGGTGGGTTCGACTTACAGAAGGTGTGTTGAGTGTGAACAGTGTGCCTGTGAAAGCGTGTCTGTCTGAAGCGTAACAAATTGTTTGTGTCGTTTCCTCAGACTTTGAAAAGAAGACAGCGACAGACATAAAGGGCCTTGGAGGCAAGCTTTCTTAGTGAGGCAGTAGATGAAGAGTTGGGCACAGCTTCACACAGAGGGACAGTGAGAGATCTCTACATGTGAAGAAATCTTGGATGGGCAGCGCCTCAAACACAGAGGAAGTGAGCCATCTTAGTATGAGAAGCTTGTCTGATGCCTGGCTGGTGATGCTTTTGATGCATCGGACAACTGTGTGTGCATATGTGTGTTAGGGCTTTTGTGTGGTGAGACGATGACTCTGCTGGCATCAGCCACTTTGGATGAAGCTCATTTTGGAAGCTGTGTAGTTCTCTCGCTGACTGACACACACACAAACAGCGGAACATCTTCACGTGGTCATGAGCACACATGCACAGAGGCAGACTGTTCTGGGTCACTTGGTGTGTTTGTGAGTTCGGGTGTCACTGTGAGGCAGAGTCCAGCTGGTGTGGCAGCAGGACACTGACAGCTAAACAATCCTCATCTTTGCCTCCCTACTGGATGAGTGCACACACACACACACACACACACACACACACACACACACACACACACACACACACACACACACACACACACACACACACACACACACACACACACACACACACACACACACACACACACACACACACACTTGGCCTTAAAACATTCAGTTTGTGCCATCTCCATCATTTTCCTTTCTTCTTCTTTCTTCTCCCTTTATTCACTCTTTATACTCCAATTCCTCCACTTTCCACTTTTTTTTTTATTGAGTTTCTTAATCTCTAAAGGATTTGGCTTATTCTCACGATATCCTTTTAGTTTGTTTCCTATTTTCATGCCATGCTGGCAGTTGGCAAACTCATTTAAGGCCAGGGGGCTTCTGTGTTTGTGTGGGTGTGCATAGATGTTGGACAACTTTTTGGTGCTTAGACTTCTGCAATATTGTATTCATCGAAGGCTCAAAATATTTCACTTCTTGCAGCTCTAGCAGAAGTTTCTGTTTTGTGTGGGTGTGTGGTTCCATTAAACTCACTGATTCAATGATCTGACTCAATCTATATGGACGTGTCCTAATGTTCTGGTTCTTTTTGTATTGTCTACGGCATCAAACAATGATGGAAGTACTGTATGAAGTCTGTTGGAGCTGATCACCTTGTCTGTATGAACTGTCAGATTCAGCTCACCTTTTCAATAGATGTAGGTGTGTATTGTAAGATGAATCCACTCAGCAAATAATTCTCTTAAAATGCAAACAATTCTGTTTTTATACTTGGAGTTATTTGAATTTAAAGAAAGGTAAGTATGTGTTTGTGTACCTGCTGTTGCAGAGTGCCTAGCTGTAGTTGCAGTCCCTGGTTCTCCATTTCTCGGTCCAGCTTCGAATTGGCCAGCTGTTCCTTCTCTTGGCTCAAGTCCTGCAGCTTCTGCTCATAGTCGCCCTCCAGTTTCGTCAGCTCCACCTGCAACTCGTGGCGTGATGTCAGCTCTGCATCCAGCTAATACACGTGTGGAAAGTCATAGAGAGGGACAGGCTTAGTTGCAGTATTCTTGAAGTGCAAAGTAGACTCTTTGTTGGCTTTTCCATTGTTGTGCAGTGCTCAATTCCAAGAAGAATTCTCTTGAGGCTGGCAAAAAATATTCTCTCAGGCACTAACAAACAATCCAATTGGCAACAGGACTGCACAGATACGGTGCTATTGTTGAGAAAATAGTGTTGGTGATGTGTATGTTTTATGAATATTCAGTTAAACACGTGCAACTTGTTCATATCCACCTGTCAGACTAAACTTCCCCTGGATATATGGCACAGACTCTAGTCAGCAAATATAAAGGACTTTTGTGCCAACAGTCTCATGTAACTGATACCAAAACAACAAACGTACATTTACCCTAAAAATATTATTTGAATTGAATGATTGAATTCAAATTCAATACTGAATAGTATTAGAAATGAATTACCAAAGGAATATATTAAATATTTGACAGCATTCTTGGTATAAAATAAAGGCAAATAATGGGTGTTTTGGGAGGGGTTCTATTACAGGATTAGGTTAGAGCTAGAGGTCTTCAAACGAAAGTTCCTTTTCTATACAATTGAATTTAAAGGATGACTGAAGAGCAGTAAAAGCTCAACATAAAATGCAAAGCATCGATATCAAGCCCAAAGTTACCAAAACACCACGGCTCTCGACTGAGATATGGGAGCAAAGCATGCAAAAGCTTTTCGTCTCCCTCTTGAAGCTGCAGCACTTTTTTATAGCTCAAAGACCAGTGGAAGCCATTTCTTACAGTCTAGTGCCTTCAGTTTCATTATATAAATTGTACTGGTAATTAGTGTCAATTATTGAGTTAGGATGCTCTAGTGCACTTGTATTAGTTCACGTCTCTCTTTCATTTTAAGCGTATGCATTTTTTTTAAGGAAAAAAAGAACATTTTGTACCCTAGTTTAACGTCCCCACTTTCATAAATTGTCAAGTGTTTTCTTCTAGCACACTTGACAAACAGGATAAGAGTATGCAAACAGATGACAACATGAACACACAGACACACATGGCCGTTTCATTTCATTTCCGACAGCAGATCCGTTACTCTAGCTGTCAGCGTCCTGACAGCCTCATCCCTAATTCCTGCCAAAGAGACTGCCTGCAATTACCCCTAGCACTATGGTGTGTGTGTGTGTGTGTGTGTGTGTGTGTGTGTGTGTGTGTGTGTGTGTGTGTGTGTGTGTGTGTGTGTGTGTGTGTGTGTGTGTGTGTGTGTGTGTGTCAATGAATCCAAGTGTGTTCATGTAATGTGTGCTTGTGTGGATGTGCGTGGATAAATGGATATGATCCAATGTGAGTGTGTGTCGTTATGCATGCCTGAAAGAAGGCTAGTTGCAGCTCTCTCTTTGCAATTATCCTGTCACTGGAACAGGAACATCAGGCCAGCAGCGTGTCGCAATCAAGGCATTTACCCCCCTGTGTGTGTGTGTGTGTGTGTGTGTGTGTGTGTGTGTGTGTGTGTGTGTGTGTGTGTGTGTGTGTGTGTGTGTGTGTGTGTGTGTGTTATTTGCTAGCCTATAGAGTATTTGTCTGTCGGACACATGAATTATTATTTTCTTAGTCACCCTCTGTCCCTCCCTTTTTTCTTATTTGTCACCTCATGTCAGACAAACACTGGTCGCATAGAATTTCATTACAATCTCAATGTGTGTGAGCGGGAGACGTTGGCTTTAACAATGTATGAATCTTTTTTGATTGTGACAGGTTTTTCTGGGATGACGTGAAAATATGTGTGTGTGTGTGACTTGCTGTTGCTTGTGTGAGCGTGTCTGGTTATTTAACGTGAATCATTTTGAGTGCGTTTCACCTTCTTTTCCAGCTCAGATGCCTTGGCCTCGCTTGTTTCTACCTTGGTTTGGTCCACCATGTTGTCTGCGGACAAACAGAGAGAGGACAGAATAATGGAAAAGAGAAAGAGAAAAAAAAAGGTGGTGGGTAAGATAAGGGTTTCAGACAATGCACCTGCACACGTCTGGAAGTGAAGACATCGCACGCTTCAGTCTGGCACATGCGGTGTGCCCAGATACACATTCACAAACAGATGCATACACACAAAGAAAGGATCCTATCGGTCTTCCTGTTTCTCCCTTATCACACCACTCAAAGTCAAGATCTGTGAGAAGATTGTGGAGGCATCTCATTACAACAGGGTGCCATCTGTTGCATTCTGCTTCTACACATCATTACCTTTTAAACATCCAATACATACACCTTTGTCTGGCTGTGTGTCTGTGCAAGAGAGGTGGGAGCACACGAAATACATCTGACACCATTTTATAATAATAATAATAATGTAATATAATAATAAAAAAGACTATATAACAGTGTTAAAGTAATCCACTATCAGAGGTTGTTCTTGGTATAGGACCAGGTGAGAAGGACACATGCTGCCAATAGGGTTCCTTTGCAGAATAAGTGCAGGGCGGTGCCGTAAAATAACTAATTAACATGAAGATGGATGCCACAAAGTCACCGGATGAAAGACAGCTAATCATGATCCCAGGAGAGGGATCAAACAGATAGATAGCAGAGATAGAAGAGCTGGAAAAAGCTAAATAGTAAATGAAGTAATGGAATAACTTATAGAAAGTGAAATATACAGATTGTGAAGAGATAAAGTTTGAGTCTGAAAATATGGCTGGTGGAAAAAGAAGTGGAAGCTGCCTTATATCTAGATAGGCTAGGCAGAGCAAAAATAGGAAATCTATTTTGTGAGAGAGAAGATTTTGCCAGATGAAAGGACTTCACAATAATATGCCAACCCACACACAATTTCAGAGCGTGCATTTGTATGAGTTTACATGGTTATTGGATGCGTAATGGAAGAAGGGGGGCTGTTACTTCTGTCATGGTGGCAAGGCTAAATGGGACAAACTTGGAATAGAGAGCACTAAGGGAGCCAGAATATGGGGAGAAAACTGTGCTGAATTTCAGAGTTCAAAGAAAAACACTAAATAATGCATGCAGGGCAGAATTGGGCTGCTTTCCACCGATAATAACTCTGGCAGCATTAAAGGAGGCCAGCCAGTTTGTGTGTATGTCAGGACCCATTTAGAAGCAGTGCAATTAGAGCCTCCTGTGGTGAGCAACGGAGACCCGCCATAAAGGAGTATTGAACTCTTGAGACATGGCCTGCAACTCCATTATGCTCTGGTTTGGTTTACTATAGTCAGCAGGTGTTTCCAGTGCTGTCACTCAAGTCTACAATTCCACATGCACTTAAATGCATATGCACCACAGCAAAATTCAGCATTTCATGTGTGTGTAAAAAAAGAAGTGCCAGGAAATGACATGGATCAGGGGCCATCATAATGCTTTCTTGTTATTCCAGTAGCTGGTAGGCATTCTGTGTCTCGCTCACAGCCACTTATGATAGGTTCACAAGGTTTACCATTTTTTTTTTATCTGTCTTAAAACTATAATTGTGTGCATACATGTGCATCAAATGACTTTAAATAACTTGCTGTAACCACTACTAGCCATTAAAGATCGTTTCCAAATGTGCTTGCAATGGAAGCGATAGAGGGAAAACTATACAGTCAGCGTTCTGTGCAAAAACATATTTATCTGAAGCCAATATGAGGCTCCAGCAGTCTGTGTTAATCAAATCAAGTGAGAACCCTCCTAAGTCTTCCTAGAATTCCCTTTTTTCTGTTTCCCCTGAAACAGTTTTCTCCAAAAGTGTCTTCTTGCTGAGCTGCAGCAAAGGCATAGCAAGCTGAAAAGGCAGTGGCTTTGGAAAGTACTCAACTTGATTTGATTAACTCAAACTGCTTAAGCTTAGCCTATTTTATTATCAAGGAGAAATCTCTAAAAGGGTCCTTTTTACTCGAGTTGAAAGGACATCAGGACAGGATCTTTAAATGGCCCGTTTGAAAAGGAGGAATAATCACACCTTTGATGCCCAATTAAAAGACTTGTGAACCTATTCAAAGGCACATGAACACATGTACCTGGGCCTTGCTGAATTCATACCTTTTTCTAGTATTAATACATTCACCACAAGCACCTGAGAGTTTAAATAAAACCAATTGTGTGTCAGGGATCAAACGTTGGAGATATCAGATGAATCTCACCTACTATATAGTACTTTATAGCTAAAGATCATATTTTACCACCAACCAGTGACTGTAAAACCTGTAGCACAATTCAGCTCAAAGGTACACTCTTCCACTCTGGCTCCACCCTGTGGTTGTACTCTACAATTGACAACCATGGAATTATACACTGTATTATGACCAAGGTTAAATCACATAGGCCAGGTATAATAATGTCAGGGTTTGTGGGTGGGGCTGGCCAGAAGTGAGACATGGTTGAAGGTTCAACTCGCACAGCACTGAGCCACAGTGTTGAAGTTTAATGACTGTGAAAAGGAATATGGGTCCACCTGTTTCAGGGTGTTTGTTGATGAGCCAGAAGGTGTCATGGTGTGAAAAGGAAACGTAATATCATGCGTTTTCTGGTCCATGAAACTCACCTATCAAGCCTTCGATGTTGAAGCCGATGCTACGGCACTTGAAGTCCGGGTCCGCTCCATTTCTGTGAAGCACAACCTGAGCAATACACTCGTCTATCAACTTGTAGTACTGAGGCCTGCAGGATGGAGAGAGTGACAGATTTACAGAGAGATGGATTAGAAGATGGAGAGAAAGAAGTGGAGAGAGAAAATGGGAAGATGGTGAGAAGGATGGAAAAACAATGGACAACAGTTAGTGTGTGATGCTGGGGGGAAAAGGAATGTGTCATACTTCACATGTTTCGACCACAATGACATTTATAGCAAATGTTTTATAACAAATATTTGTTCTATACCAGTGAAGCCTGCATGAATAAGAACACAATGTTGAGCGGGGCATGGGACTGAAGAGATGAAAGTAGGTTCATTTGTGTGAACACACATGCTTCGTCACTTTGTCTCTGTCTGCTGCTGAGATTGGCTGTCTGTGTGACCATGACAGTTTGAGTTTCTTGTCACAATGATTGATTGTGTGCAACTGTGTTCTTGAGAGTGTGTTGGTGTATGTCCAGCGCCCCGTGTCTGATCAAACCAGCTTCACACCGACACTCCATTTTGGAGGTGTCTTTTTCCCTGACCCCATTAGATGCTCTCAGAGTCACAAACTCAATACTTTATTTATTCTGTCTCCCTGCATCTCGTCTCTCTTAGTCATTCTGCCTTTGTCTAACACTTATTCCACTCCTTCAATATACTTCAAGGTTTTTTTTTTTGTAAAGCTTAGATTTATCCGTGGAGCGAGAGAGACATCTAGTGTCTTTCTGTAAAACTGGAATAGGTTTGTTTGGCTACATCCAAGAGCTGGCATTTAATACAAGCCTAATAATAGGAGAAATGTGGTTGGTAGGCCTGAGGTTATACACATTTTGAAAAATTATAAAATACATATATGTGTCATTACATTTTTAAATCTATAAGGCTGTTTGCGGTCTATGTGCATGCTTAGTATGTGCATGACTAGAGGTATGGAAATACATTTAAGTACTCTGTTAGATCCTCAGGTAACCGTTTCCACTTGAGCTTGAGAAACTGTAAGAGCAAATCAGCAGGTGCTCTTTCATTCATTCCCACACAAATGCAAAGCCTGCTTTTCCCTGTACGTCTCTCCCTCATTCCCTCAACATCTACCTAGCAATTTGCTTCAACTCTCAATTTCTTCTTCATTATAGTCTCGCCCTCCACCTCGCTTCTCCCCTCATCACTGTAATTATCAAGAGGTATTTTCTGCCACGATATAGCTCTCCCTCCCCCTCACTTCCTGTCTCTCTGAGGAGTCCATTACAGACCACCTCTGTTGTGGATCACAGATCACCTGGATGGAGGAAGCAGGACAGGAAAGAGGGAGGGATGGAAGAGAGGGGAGGTGAAAAAAGACCTCAGCTGGGACCATTTGTTTGGTCCAACCTACCTATTCAAGCCTCACAATTTATTCCCCAAACTGTGTTAAAAATAAACCACAATTTCAATTTCCTGCCTGTCTGATAGCATCAAGGCAACGCTGACCATCAACACTACAACATCAAATGTGTGCATGCCTGGGCAGGCTGTTGTGAGTGTTTGCCTGTTTTCTGTGATGTTCAGCAAAGCAAACACATTCCTCTTGTGTGTTGCTGACTGTGAATGTGGACATGCGTGTACAAATGTGCGAACACTATGCCGTACAACTCTCCACTTCCTTAACATTATTCTATCCCCGTCTTGTCATTCAATTATTCACTCTTCTCTTCTCCTCTGTTTCCCCAGCTAAACTCCCAAGGGCTTTGGAAGACACAGGGAGAGACATTAGCATATTTCTGGTGATAAGAGGTGATGGCGTTCATTTCTATTAAAATGGAATTGGACTTCTTTGCATGTATTAATTTCTCAGCCTTTGAATGGCGCTCTTGAAAACAAACAGCAAATGGACTGAGAGAAGGGAGAGGAGGACTACTTCTTCAATTCCTTTTGCCTTGATTGTTTTGCTGTACTTTTATGGGACTGCATTGAAACTGCTAAATCAATTGCCAGTGACTGTGACATGACTACTGTCTTTATGATATGGCTGTATCAGGCTGCAATTGGGAATCTGAATTCTTATTCTAGAGTCAATCTCTGCATATTTGCCTTTTGCTACATGCACTGTTTCTCTGAATCCATTTGAATAATTAACCTCATTGTAATTTTCACCCACAAATGAGATTTAACGTATGATAATGATAGAATGTATGTAGTCTCATCACAGAACCTATATCACCATTTCAGCTGTAATATGTGAATGGCTGGGTCGGTGCAGGTGTGCGAGGGAATTGACATGTATGAGTGTGTATATGTCCGTGTGTTACCTGGCCAAGTAGTCATTACGGACTAGCAGCAGGTGCTGCATCATGGACAGGAAGTGGGTTTCTCCCTTGGAGTCCTTCACTGTGTTGACTAGGATCTCAAACACTTCCCTCACATCAGTGAAGCAAAAGCAGTTAAGGCTTAATTAACATAATACAATAAAAGAGTTCTACACCTTTTTAAATATACACAACATCTTTAACACAAAGTGAGTATTCTGAATAGTCTTGCAGTAACTTTTGCTGTATATACACCATTTAAAAGGCTTGGAGCAACAAACCTGAACACTGAATATCATGTATGAGTTCAGAATCTACAGTGAACTACAGACCAGGCTTTTAATCCCTTCTTATACACTTTGTCGTATAGACACGATGAGATTCTAACATGTCTTGTACAACTACTACAACCAGTAGTATCACACAAATATGTTTAAGTTTCAAAAATAATTTGACCTCAGTGGTTATTCAATGCTGCAGTAGGACTGTGTTTACACGGTGTTGGGTAGCCCTAGGAGACACCTGGTGTTGAAACATATTACTGCAAGCCACAGACTGCACACAGAATTACAGGAGTTGTTTGAATAATCTTTTAAGCTGTTAATCAAAGTGTGCTGTAGTAGTAAGAATTACTGGATGTCACACTGAGTCAAATAGCCTCAAACAGTAAGTGTTGTGTGATAACGAACACAAGAGAGTCCTTTTAAATCTTAATCTGTAAACATGCTTTTTGTCAAACCAGGACAACATCATGATAGACATAAACGTTTAAAAGGTGGAGATCATATTGGAGAAGAATTGAGCTGCACACAACTTAGCAGTAATTGGACTGACCCTTCTCTGTACAAAAAGAAAAGAACAGATGGTTCTGACCTGCAGCAAAGCAATGTCAAAGTCCACCGGTGGTTGGATGTTTTGCTGCTTTTACCGCACTGCAGATGAGTAGCAAATGTCTGTGAGCTGCTAATTGGCAAAGACGGATTAGGCTGAAAAAAAGTCAGACAGGGTTACACTGCCCCTAGAGCCTGAAAGATGATGCTTATCAAATATGAAAATATTCATTTCTGTTACGAAAAAAAGGCACAAAGTAAGGGGTCGGGCTTATAACAGGGAAGAAAAGAGAAATCAGATTTTGTGTGGATTGAAACTAATTTTATAGTAAAGGGACACGTGCATTGCTATTTCCTATTTGTTTGTACATATTCCTTCTAAGCATTATAAAAGTTATTCCTTTGACTCTAGCAAATAAAGTCAAAGCGAAAACACAAGCATGCAAAGTTGTGTCGTAAACCACGTATAGATTTTCAAGGTCAAAAAGTTGACCCTGAGGAAACATTTTGCCCAGTGGAAGGATATTCCATCTCAATGCGGATGTCATCAAGACGCGCTTTGAGGTCCTCAGAGTCATCTTCAGCCTGCTCATCAAACACGGTGAGTTGCACCCTCAGCTCTTCGTTTTCTATCTTCCGCACCTCCTGCAGAGAGAGCGATGGGATACAGGCGGAGGGATGAAAAGGCAAGCGGGAGAATGACAGGGAGAATGTGACAAACATTGAGTGAGGACAGTTGAGAGAAAAAAAAATTCACAGCATAAGCAAGACAGAGGCATCAAGAGAGACAGACATGAAGAGTAAGTACTTGTGTGTGTTGTTAGAGAGTCACTTTGAAAACATCAAAAGAGAGTTCTTTCTGTACCGTCAGCAGCTCTCGGAGTCCCAATCTCAGCAGTTCAGAGCGAATATGGATCCTGAAGTCCAGCTCTTCTCCGCGGCTTATCAAGGCGTTGATTAGCTGCATGCAGCCACCCTGTTGAAAACACGCCAGGAAGTTAGCTTCAATTCAGACTAACTGGAAATATGATAACTATAATACAAAACACAATAAGTATCCGCTGAGTCAGTCTTTTACAGGGCAGATTGCATTGACTAGGGCTGTCAATCAAATGCAATTGGGTCTGTGTCTTTTATCAACAAGAATACATGTGGGGATTTATAATTGCTAAGGTGCGTGTGGATGTGCACCTTTAGAGCGATGTTGTGATTTCTCATGCCAGAAAGGAGAGGCTGGAACCTTTCGATGTCCTGTCTCTCCGCCTCCTCTGTGATGGCCTCCAAAACACGCTCATGACTGCAACAAAAACAGACAATTATGCATCTGATATAAAACATCGTTATATGCTGTTACTAGAGAGGCACAGACTTAATGTTAATGGACGAATCATGCCAAGTTGCCCTCAGCCTATTGGCAAATGAGATGACATTCATCCATGGCAGTGGATCTGTTTTGTGCATCAGTTTAGCACCCGATAAATGTCCTTTCAGTTATTTGCAGGCAGACTCTGAAGCAGTCGCTGGCATACCGAGACGCTGGCTGGCTCAGGGAGGATGAAGGAGCACAATGGGTAGCGGCATGCACATGTGGTTTGTATACAAATGAAAGAACATGTTGGCCGTGTGGGAGTGTTGCTATGTCTCTCCAGAAATGGGGCCACTCTATGATGTTGGAGAAATAATCACCTCCATTTTCCAGCATTATGTGCTCCATGGGCAGTGAGGAGCTCTATGTCTCACATTTTGGATAAGAAAAGAAATAGACTGAGTGGAGAAGCTTAATCAATCTTTAGTATCATTAGTAGTGAGCGGGCAATACGTATAGGTAGTTGTTGTAGCAGGATGAAATGGCTTTTAAAGACGCTATTCAGTTATTGTTTGCACTCTCATTTGCACTATGTACATCATCTTTTTTGAAATATATATCCTGCTTACTTGAAGTTAACGGTTATTTTGTGTTTTTTTGTAAATATTGAGTGTTCTTGTACTTTAATGTGTGTTTTCTGTATACCTCGGGACTGTGGAAAACAGTATTTTGATCTTTGTGTGTGTACAAACATATTTTGAGATTGACAATAAAGTTGACTTTTACTTGATTTAAAAAAACAATCACCAGTTAAATATGTGTATCGGTTCAGTATCTAGAATAGGTGCATCTCTAGTTCATCAAATATGAATACACAAATACTACATTTGCCTTGAAAATAATGAATGCAGAAAAAAGTGCATTCTGTCGCTTTGCTTGACAGTTTTAATTGAAACCTGACATACAGGTGAAAGAGACAAAAGTATGTTCAGTTATAAATATAAAATGCTGGATTATTCCTAATTGCTAACAGAAAACATATTAGACTTTGAACTGTGAACAATAATTGGTTTTCCAGGCTCATCTTTTCTGTACATTATATTAAGGACATGGTGTCAGAATGTCCCTATAACACCTACAGGTTCTCAGGATGTTCCATTATGGAGATGGCAGAAAGCAGCTTGACAGCGTCCACCATCATGTGAGACACCCGGGGGTTGATGGCTTTGACCAGCAGAGGAATCCCTTCCGCTGAATCCAGCATGGATTTTAGGCCGCACTAAAGACAGAAAGAAAGTGTGATGATGATGATGATGATGATGATGAGAGAAAGCTGAATGAGCAAGATAACGATCAGCCTTTCATGTTTAAAATGATAGTGTTTACATCACAATCGATTTTTCTCTTGCAGGCTCCACATCATTTACACTCATTAAAATGATGTGTAATTATTAAATGTGATTTATGCTAATTATCTAGTGTTGGTTGCATTCACAAATTTAAAAAAATGAAAGCACAAGAGTTATTATTGACAGCATGTATTGAACAGCAAAGTTGGTCACATTGACGCCCTCTAGTGGAAGAAGTGCTACACTGCAGATAGGACACAACATGGGCTTAGAATGAGTCTATTACTTGGTCTGTTACAACTACAGGCAACAACAATGTAAACCATAATAAAGACAGAATGAAGGATTTCTATGCAATTAATAATACATTGTCTTACCTTGTTGTTCATGAAGGCTTTTAGACAGCGGATGATCTCGTGTTGACATTTCACTCCGATATGTCTAGTTTGTGGAGAAAAGTAGAGATACAAAAAAGACATTACAAACACACTGCTAAAGAGTCAAATTGCTTATCGTGTGGTTTAAATGTCTCACGAGCACTCTTCTTTGTCGTCCTGTAGTTTTCTAAGCAGATTCAGCAGCAGGGCCAGCCCCTCATCTCCGAAGTTCTGCACCCAACTGGAAGAGATGAGAGGACATGATCGATACACTGTACTTTCATATTTTCACATTTTATGGCTCACTTTCTATTTGGTGGTTTTTCACATTGACATTATCTTGCAATTGTATGTTAGAAATAATAATACAAATGTAAAAGTGTTGTTTTGTTTTTTTACATTTGAGCTTAAGCATTTCATTTGGCTTCTTGGTACTCCTCTGAACGTACTGAATAGAGAGAGATACTGCGTGAATTGTGACAAAGACCTACTGAACCTACTCTTAACCTTAAAGTTTTGGATAAAAGCGTCAGCTAAATGCAATGTAAATGTAAATGTAAAGTCCTTTTAGGCATGTATCATTTGAGTAGCACTAGCATGAAGTACTTGAATTTCTGGTGTTAAAGTAAACTTCATAATGTTGAAAAATTTCATTTTCTTTTAATGACACATTTGTTGTTACATTTTGTTGGCTAAATGATAGCTTGTTATGTTGTGTATGTAGCTGACGCTGTAGCCTGTAGGCTTTCTCTTATACAGAAGAATCGCTGACACAGTGCTTAAACAGTGTTTCGTGTAAGTAACTGAACTTACTTTGCCGCCTGCCATTTTGTTGAGATGTGTTGTAAATTAATATTAATATATGTTTCTAGAATATTGTAATCGAAAAAAATAAAATAAATGTAGGGCCATATCTACCACAGCTGTGTGAGGAACAAAATGTTGCTACCTTTAAGTCAGCTTTTTAAAATAAAAGCTTCTTAATTAGCAAGTGAAGCATATGTAAATAGGATGATATCACCTTTGCACCTGAAGACACTGCAATGCTTATTTCTCTTTCTTTGTAAAAGGGCTTGAGTTCTGTCAAGTTACATGGCGATAATTAAAGATCAGTGAAGTTTCAATTGGATCGAGGCCTCGAGATCACACAAGGAGATTGACACAGTTCATTTGAAGGAGTTATTGCATGAATCTGGTTTGATGTGTTATTTGAATTGACACTGTGTGTACCTGGATATCACTGTGTGTGTGTACCTGGATATATGTGTGTACCTGGGTGTGTGTGTGTGTGTGTGTGTGTGTGTGTGTGTGTATGTGCGTGTGTGTGTATGTGCGTGTGTGTGTATGTGCGTGTATGTGCGTGTGTGTGTGTGTATGTGAGTGACATACACACCTAGACTTTTGGGGACCCTAAGCGAGCTTTGGCTTGGGGGCCCCCCTCACTCTAGCGCGTTCTCACTACAACACGGNATTGCATGAATCTGGTTTGATGTGTTATTTGAATTGACACTGTGTGTACCTGGATATCACTGTGTGTGTGTACCTGGATATATGTGTGTACCTGGGTGTGTGTGTGTGTGTGTGTGTGTGTGTGTGTGTGTGTGTGTGTGTGTGTGTTACCTGACAGGGTTGTTGTTGAGTGAGACTCGCAGAGATTCCAGACAGCTCAGCAGCTGTACGTCTCTGTAGTCTGACTTTAACTCCTGGATGTACATCATGGCTGATTTGGTGCTCTCCTTCTGGCTTTGACCCTAAATCAACAAATACAAAATCACTCTGTTTTTTAGCATTTATATGCATCTTGTTACAGGTTGTAATTGGTGTTCTCTTTACAAGCAAGCACGTGGCAGGGCACCAAGGGCAACATTCAAGCCTACATTTACATTTTGATTAGCAGATTTCAAGGGTACTGTGCGCAGTATTTTCTCTTAATAGGCTTATTTCAAAGTTAAATGAACTGTTAGGAACCATCTGTGCTTGTGTATATAGGTCCTTCGAGCTACTCTTTCACTATTTTGGATTATTTTATACATGCTGCTTCATTTACCCAATTATGCAATGGTAGCTGGTCTTTCTAAGGCTGGTTGTGCTTTTTATTGACTCTACATTCACCAGGGAACATATTTGTATAATGTCTATAACAAAGCAAAGGAAAGGGATCCCTGAACACAGAGTCAAGGGAAGGCATTTGACTCCACATTTGAGTAATCAATTAATCAAATATTGTTAGAGCCATTTTCATTTAGTCATTATGGTTTGAATATTAGGCTTAATAATTATATAAGGATTTAGATTAAACTCTTAATCATTTATTTTTGTGAGTCACACTATGGTTTAAAAGATATTCATTTAAGGCTCACTTATTTGTTACCAAATGTGCGTCAGGTATCGCGTGCATGTCTAAATGCCTATATATGGCAGGACAATGGGACACAGCTGATTGTGATGAGAAGGGGAAGAGTGCTCCTTTTGATACTGATAACTTTGAGTTACTATGAAGCGAGGAAATGTGTCTTCCTGTTTCTATGCCGTTTGGATCAATTAATAAAACTGATCTGATTCAACAACGATCTCAGCTAAATGTATTTGGCGCGTCAAAACCCACAACCCCGACAGAGAATAGGTTATTAAATGTAGACACGGATTAAAACGCCACCACAAATATAATAGTGTCACTGTATGATCGGATCACTTTTCTCATTTGGCCTAAAAAAAAATCCTTCTGCTTTCATATATTTGATCACTTTGGTTTTAAAAATAAACATGAGAAAACCCATATGGGGCACTATGTGTTTAGAACAGGACAATACGGCATTTAAAGGCCCAACCGTTTAGTTCTTCTGAAAAACAACAACTTGCATGAAGCCGTCTGTAAATTCCCTGCAGCACAATAAGCAATGTGTATTTTGGTACTGACCGCTTTAGACGTGTGGAGGTACTGGGAGACCATCTCTCGTTTGATCATAATGTCTTTTGCCCTGAGAGGCTGCTGCTTCTCCCCATTCAGGTTCATATCCACCTGAAGAAAGGCAGGAGGAAGAAGAGGAGACAAATACGGTTGGATGATGATCAGTGCATGATGACATTTTCATCTGTAGACTCATGCAATTAACAAACAGAAAATGCATACTAAAATGGAAAACACTTTTGTATTTTATGAGATATTTTCCTTATAGTCTTTACTAAATTGAAGGCAAGGGATATAAAGCCCCCAGTGAGATGATAATGGATGCTTTAACAGAAGTCTAAAAGTGTGAGCTTTGGATTTGCTAAGTCAGATAATGAGGAGAATTATTAGATAATGTCATAACTTTTAGAAATGCAAACATTTAAGTCGCAAGAAATGTGTGTTTTGTGTTTAAAGGAAGTACTTCACATTTGTGTTAAAGCATACATATTGGGAGCATACACAGAAATAATGAAGGTATCTGTGAGAGGAATATACAATGTACACGTTTCCATGGCTGTTCACAGGACATGGTGGACGGGTCATTCTCCAAAAGCTAACTCTTTCCCACACAAACCAACACAGTCTTTCTCACCAGCATCTGTTCGAACAGGTCCAGGACAGATTCATCTGAAAGATCGTGCAGCATGGGACTCTGAGCGTTGATCTCGTAGTTAGCCGCTGAAGAGTGCCGCTGACTTGGGACCGGGCCGGGCTTCTCCTTGTCCTTCTTCATCCTCATGCTGGTGAAACGCTCCAACTGGATTATCAGACGACATGACACGGGTTAGAGGAAAGGGGTCGGAGGGAAAACAAACAGTGTAAGCATCACAGTAAGGACACAGAACAAGCTAGCAATCCCTAATCAACTCCCAATGTTAAACAAATGAACAAATATAAAATGCATGAGGGCTATTTGTAAATGAGTTTTAGTATTTTCTGTTTAGTAATAAAACAGTAGAAACCTTTCAACAAAGTGAGACGAGGATTAGGGATTAAAGACGTCAAACATTTTGCCAACAGACATTTCACACATGCAGTGAGCGCTGACACGAGCAGAGCATAACACTCATTGTTTGATAAAGGAATTGTAAAAGAAAATGACTTTGTGTGGTCATGTGTTAAACCTTGTGTTGAAGAACATACATTTTTGGTTATACATGTAATCTTGGCACATTCTGACAGTGACCGTGGACAATGATTTATGAATAGTAATCTGTTAATATAAGTATGACTCCTCCATGAGTGCATCCTAAAAGCATGCACATACAGTGTGAGTACAGCACAGGACAAAACACGCACTTAAAAACATTTGTGTTATTGTGGATAAGGTTTGTGTGGCAGACATTGTGAACATGACAGGAAATGGATAATTGTCAGTTGAGTTATAGGTAACACGGAGAAATGGACAAGCACATATGTGATGGTCGAACGCAATAACAAACCTACCTCGTCAGGAATCAGGCGTTTGAGTTTCTATAAACGGACGAATGGATGATGGGGAGAAACATTTAATGGAAGGGAAGGAATATCAAACAAACGGATTGAGGGAGAAAAAGAGAAAGAATCAATTAGACAGAAATTAAATAAAACAGGAAACAGATCCAAGAAACTGTCTACAGAGTTTATAGGAGATTAACGGTAGGACAGAAGGAAACACCATCAACAAATCACTTTCATAACTGAATTGATACACATTTATAGAGAATTCATTTCATTAAATTGGAGTTAAAGTTGAGGAAATCAAAGGTCTTAAATACACGAGTGACCAATAGGCAGCAGATCAGCAGTCAACACTGATCAGTCAAAGGCTCAGAGACATTAATACATTTTTCAATCGTGGAAATGGCCAACTCTAATATATGTAAAATACATTTGCATCTCTTGGCCACAAGGTGTCAGGCTAGCTCTACTAATGTTCCCATAGGAAACCCAATGTTAGCAGAAACTCAAGCACATGCCCCTGACAAAGCCCAAGCTAGGCAAATAACAGATACATCATTCAGAACCAATATTAAGGTTACGAAGTAGCGGGGAATAGGGGATGAGCCTGAAGTGAAAAACACTGCTTTCAAGAACCTTATCAAAGTTAAAGTACGACGATATCCACATTTAGTTCTTGATTGAAAGCTGGCCTAGTATTACAAGATCAAGTCAATACTTTTTCCACATATTTTGACAGAGGAAAGCAAAAGTCACAAGACACTTCCAAGTGCCTCACTACGTAAACAACGTACAATAAATCCAAAGTGAGTTAACCTTGGGGGGGGGTCAGTCCCAGAGGCAGAGAGGTCAAAGTCTTCTCATTTAAAGAGCACACAAACGTAGTCAAAGCAGTGCTATTCACTGATGCTGACCCTGTGTAGGAAAGGTGCATTAGCCTGTGTGTGTCTGTTGGTAGACAAAACAACTCCAGGTAGGAAAAGCTTTTTGAAACTGAATTTAAACTTGAAAAGGTTTAAACAGGTTGTTGTGGCGTTGCTGCTTGTTGATCTCATGTATCAGCTATTCTGTTGCAAACAGAGTAAACTGATATTATAAATTCAGTTGGTTGAATTTGAATCCAATTTGAATGAAGTCAAGATCGAGTTTCTTGTTGAAGCAAAGACAAGACCAAAAGAGAAAATAATAAACATGATTGTAGGTATCTGCAACTTTAACAATTCAAGATATTCATATTATTATTACACCGAACTCATCAACATGTAGAGGACTCCTGCCGTGTTGTGAGAGCAAGCACTCAATCAAAGTGACAGTAATGGTAAAACAGTCAAAGTGATCATAGTGTATTATTTATTTATTTTTTCATAGTTACTATTCTATAACTTCGGGTGTTTATTTGCTGAATTTGTGTTTTCCCGTATACTTTATATTCCGATGATATATATTTCTATCTAATATTCTCTGAAAAGTGCGCTTCTCTTTGAGGTTAATATAAATGGTAAAAAGTATAGACCTAAACAGCTTAAAAGTGTAAAGTGGCACATTATAGCAATATATCTGGTGACATCTTTTGCAACTGAGATTGTTTCATCCCATTGTCTTCAGTGCTCCACTTATTGTTGTCAGCGAGAGTCAAAATGTATTTTATTGTTTACCTTTTACCTCCAGTTTGCTCATTGCCTCAAAGCTCTAAAGGAAAATAGGTCTAGAAAACTAAACATAGGACAGAACATTCCTATATACAGCCTACTGCGATACGTTTGCTTTGCATCATGTTGATCCTGCTGGTGTAAATGCATACATCTTTGCTTTTAGGTGTCTAGATTCAACCATTAGTGCTTCCTAGAACACCCAGAAGAGACGTTTACAACAGTCTTTAAAACATTCACACAAGCCCTAAAAAGTTCTTAAGGGAGCAACTACTGCAACATCAAAATGATTTTATAGTATCATTAAAACTCAAATTAGAATAGTAAAAGATCCCATTAAGAGAAAGGCCAGAAAGTAGCAATGCTTCCCGTGTCATTACTAAAGTCTGACTAAAGTTTCACACTAAAGAATGACTAATGCTTTATTCTTTTCTGGTGGCAATCAAAATGTTTTTGTTTGTTTGTTTGTGCGAACACCTGCTGACAGCCTTGACAAACAATGTCATGTTTTAAAGGAAATAAATTATGTTGAGAAAGGCACTGAATGAATGCTGAAATCTGATCTGCTCTGCTCTGCTCTGCTCTGCACACACACACACACACACACACACACACACACACACACACACACACACACACACACACACACACACACACAAAGGGTATGTATTATTTTGTCTAATTCTTTATAGGTTTTCTCATAACCTTATTGTAGTAATTAGTGATGCTCCGATCGCCAATTTTGGGGCCGATCATCGGAATCAGTATCAGGATTTCTGCTTCACACACGTTGCATACCGCTATTTTACGGTCTTTTTCGGACACCTTAAAATACTGCCAGACTGGTGAAGCCATTTTGGCGAGCTTGTTTTGCCGCGCACAGAGAAAAGTGTCACATATTTTACGTCATGTGATCGGCGCATCCCTAGTAGTAATTAAGAATTCCTGTGCAATTGTCAAGGGCCTTTACACCTCTTTAAACCTACAATAATGTGGGCTGCCTACGATAACAGCTACAGATGGACAGGTTCACCTCGATCAAGAGAATAGGTAAAGAGGAGGGAGAAAGAAAAAGGCACTTAGATTATGTGGAGAGCATTCAAGGGAAGGATGCTTCCGCTTACACAGCTGCCATTAAACAGCCCACTTACCCATGAACACAGACAGGGGCTGAAACACAGACACACACAGCTGTTGTGGTGCTACTAGCCCACAAAACGGAAACATACAGCTAACAGCGGGCACAGAGGATTGTGGGAAATAATCGCTCAGGAAACTGAATATGAGGAAGGAGGAAGACAGTGATAGAGATAAATGCGAAGGAAGAGAAAAATGTGTGTAAAGTGTTCAGTTCCGCTTTTCATCCCACGAGTGCAGTTGACAATACATGCACTCATATATACATTCACCACAGTGTTAGAGTGTTAGAGCCACGGCTGTCTTCGAGGGCTTCAAACGGGCCTGAACTGTGTCTCTGTCTGAGAGGAAGCATGAAGGCAACAATGAATCGCCTCAGAATTAGTTTAAAAGTACCAGAGCCTCCGTTAAATAAATGTGAGCAAATGCTATTGAGCAAAGTATTGAAACTGGTTGCTTATACAGCTGGAATATAGCTGAATTTTATACCTCAATAGTAAAAAGAATATTTTCAGATATACAGCAAATGTCATTGACAGTAAAAATATGCATCAAAAAACGTAACTGTCTATCTGCAACTGTTTTTCACTGTTAAGCATCAATTGAGACAGAACTCTTTCAAAACTGACTTTGTGTTAGATTTGAATTACATGTATATCATATATCAACTTAAAGTGGACCTATCATGCTATATTTGAACAATATATTGTAGGGCCATACCTATATAAAGTATATAAATATAGTTTTTTTTTTCAAAATACCAAACAGATCCTGCATTTTAGCCATGCCTCATTTCACTCTATTTGCTCTTTCCAGCCCTGTTTTTGCAAGGGCTGATTCTGTGACGTAGCTTTAATGCAAATGAGCTGCAGCTGACCACGCCCCCGGAAGTCTTCTTCGCTGCTTTTGTGGCAGACTACAGCGCCACTTACATGCCTGGCATATGTACTACAGTGTCTCCAGCGCTTTCGAGCTGCAATGGCCGGCCGTGGCCCAACCCCACATTCCCCTGATAGGTGGAGAGTTGCCCATATAGGCGGAGCACCCCTTTTGTGACGTAGAAAACAATTCAAATCTGGATCAGTCTGTATCAGATCCGTTGCAGCCACCTTTTTAGAGATTTGGGTATGGAGGAAAAGAGAGAGGATTGTGTTTTCTGACACTTGGTGAGTTCCCCGACACACCGTGGACACGTATTCATGTATAAAAGACGTACAAAGTCGCATTTTGCATGATAGGTCCCCTTTAAAGAAGATTTTGTAAAAAGAAAGCATGATATGATTATATAATCCACTGACCGTCCATAAACAATGATACTAAATCATTACGCTGCTCAAGTATACCATCATGAAAAGGATTTTCGTGTCAGTGACATTGATCCCTAACAACACTGAAAAAGAATCCACACAATTAGGGTTAGGTTGAAAAAAAGTTCACCTTACAAAATGTAATGAGTATTTGTTTATGATAGGTGTTGGTGGAAATTAAAACTGCTAATTTGCAAGTGAGAGGATATTTATAAAATTAGGAAATGAAACACAATGCACTGATTGCTTCTTTGCAATTTTCTTTGCAGGACAAACCCCCTCCAGTGCCGACACAAAGCCCTTTACAAAACATCCACACATGCAAACATCCACACATACACACGCACGTTGAGCCTAAGTGTTCCAGAGGGAGCGTTAGTACACAGCCTTGAAGGCAGAGGCAGAAATAAGGAGGATGGGGAATGGGCTCGTCTGTAGGACCAGACAGCCTAAGAGAACACAAATCAGCAGATGCATTTGGCTTGTGACACTGACAGCGATATAATGAGACAGTCACACACTGCTGGTGTTTGTGTGTGTGTGAGCACCTGCCCCACACACATATTGAGGCAGCAGGTCCTAAGGGTGGTGAGAGAGATTATGTCAATCAAAGCAAGACAACTAAGTAAATGCAGACTGACAGAAAACAGAGAGGCCACGTTTTCAGTGAAGTACCAACAGTTGTGTTGTGTTTGATTGATGCACAATAGTTTAATGGCTGGGCTGTGCAATGGGGACAATTATTGTTTGTATACCGATATAATTACAAATGTGATAAGGATGTGACATGTTTTGTATTTGTCTTAGGGCTTGATTTACAAATTAGGTGAATAACACCCCATCATTACAAGTCAATCTTTCTTATATCCTGCATTAGCTTCATTCATTACATTACATTACATTACATTGCATTTAGCTGACGCTTTTATCCAAAGCGACTTACAATAAGTGCATTCGACCAGGAAGATACAACATTCCTGTAAAATACTAATTTGTCTACAGATATGCGTATATTTTAGTATTCATCATCACAAAACAAAAGCCTTAATGTTTCATGGTATATTATTTGCAGTAGAATATATCCGGTAGGCAACATCTCTCTGATAATCATAGCCCTATACAGTTATGACATGCACAACCTAAAATGTATTGTTACGGCAGCACAGATAGCACTGAGATCGGCCATGATGCTGACCAATTAGAAAGTCTGTGAGACACACTAGTAAAGTTTTCTTATTAAATCAGGATTATAGCCACTGGACGGTAAACTGTCCTTAAACTTTGAGAAGGTCTTTGCAATCAAATGTGTTCAAATGAATGGACTGGGGGTCTTAAAGTCCAACATAAGCTAGATTTACATATATTTCTGTTTTGTCAACATGAGTTATTTATCAGTGATCTCCAGGCAAGAATTAGTGTCAAGCCCTGCCTGTTAGCGAGGTTCAATGGTTCTGTCTCTGTCTCGGCCTTGTCTGCCGGTTTGAGCAGCAGCTGGGGACTGGCCAGGGACCTTCGTTATAAAAGGCAAGAAAGCCCATAAAGCTGGATTGCAACATGAAAAAAGTAAAGAACGAATATTAATAAAAAAGTGAATTGCCGATCTATAGATAATTAACACCACTTTGTACATTGCCAAACTAAACATAAAACTTTATTTGTATGCCTATCAAATGTATAACACAGGAAATAATCCCATAAAACCACTGAGGAAAGAAATGACCTGTGTGTTAAGATGGATGTGGGACGACTGCACTTTTCTGGGTGTGTTCTGTTGCATTATGGGTAAAAGGGGGTATTGGGGTTATAATATTTCTGGAGGAGTAGTCAGTGGGGACGGATTAGGTCCTGGGTGAATGTACTGAGAGGGCCAGGGGGCGGGTGAAAGTGGGGTTGGAGATGGAGGGTGATGTAATTGTAAAAGAGAACACATTATTCCTAATGTGTATTTGGAGGAAAGATGGGTGTTGTTTCGCGATATATATGAAATATGAAAACTTCTGGCCAGTGAACCTTAAAAACTGGGGAGATACAGGGTAGTGTGTGCGTCATTGTATTGCTTAAATTGTTGCCATGGCTACATACACATAGTAATCATGATGTGACACAGTGGGAAGCTGCACTTGGGCAGGCACACCCAACCGAAAAGTTTCCTAGTAATACTGTCAAGCAGGAAATTACAAGTTCAACCCAGATGTACTGCACACACAAACAAAGCTGATTGGTTAACAGGGTTCCTCAATTCACTTTGAAATGTTTACCCTAAGATGACATTTCACACCCTGAACATGATGGGCCCCTTTTGAGCTATCCAAGAACAATATTTGAGTATTCTACTAAAAGAGCGTAATGTTGTAATCTTGTTTCAGAGGAACCCTGTCTGTTGACACATGCCAGTGTAGTTACAACTTCTAAGCAACATATGACAAACATTAACTTTGAAACCTTACAGAAAAAGAGGCAAAGGAGAGCTGAGGTCCAAACTTCACAGGTCTCCTCTCCACTACAACTAGCTGCATTTGACCTCTTCCAATTCTTTCACATCCGATCTTCTCCACGCCGCACTTTATGCCCCGACACGCCTCAGCGACCCACCGACTCAAGGTGCGTTTGAGTGCACTAACTGCCTATGATTGTATATGTCGGGGCAAGTGGGGCATGTTTGCTGCATGACTGCTCCTCGTAGTTGGTCTACTGTTGTTAATGGAGACACAAAAGCCAACCACCCCCCTCTACTTTAAACAAGGGACGCCACTGTTGCCATGTCACTCTTGTTGCATCCCTTCCTGTCTGTCGCCTCACATCGACTGAATACACTTTAATATTCAAATGTCATGACATTTGTTTAATTCATCTTGTATTATCACATTACATTTAATCATTTAATTTCAAAATTGAGTTTGATAATACATTTTCAACATACATGAATATAACTGACTATAACCATTTACCAATAACACAAGTTTATAAAAAAAAAAACACTACATTTTTCTGGGACTTTCTCCTTGGGAACATCATCACAAGAGGGGATTGCCTTGCCTATATTCATATATGGGTCAGGAAAAGAGAAAAACGGCCCTAAAAGAAAATATGGTCAACCCCCACAAACATATTTTGTTTGACTATTCTGAAGGGCTGTCAAGATAACGCGTTTAGTGGCGTTACATTTTTTAACGCCACTAATTATTTTAACGTGTGTAATGTGTATTTGTCCTCGGCCCGCCCCGTAGTTTCAGAGCCCAAAGGCTTGACGTTGTTGTTGTTGTTGTTAGCTGGATGGTGGGAGATTCTAGCGAGAGATATGGATACAAAAAAAGGTGTTTTAAACAGCAAGCCAAGCACACAGCTGACGCTGACAGCCCCGCTCCTGCCGCTCGCTTGCGGCAGACTACGCTTGAAAGTTTGCCGGAGAGACGCTTGGACACGGCGCCTACGAGCAGCAAGCTTTCAACAGCGATAGCTAAATGGGTGGCTACAGCTTAACATTGTGGAGGACGCGGGGATGCGTTAGTTAATTTGGATAGCATCCAACTTGTGGACTGCACATCACAGCGCATTATTTTGACCCTAGGGGGGAACTTCAGTCTCATGCTTTGACTGTTATAAAGACAGAGGAGCGACATTTCACCGACAACCGTAAACAGGCTTGTCTGTTTGAGCAACTGGCTCAGTGCAGAGAAGTAGACAGGGTTGGGAGAGAGTGTAAGAGAGAGAGAGGTTCCAGGTTGTTGTATTGAGAATATTCAGGAGGATATTTGTCATTGTTCCATGATAATAAACAAACATTTGCATAAAGCATATTTGTCCACTCATATGTTGATAAGAGTATTAAAAACTTGAAAAATATTCCTCTAAGGTACATTTAGAACATGTGCGATTAATCGCATTTAACTATGGACATCATGCGATTAATCGCATTTAACTATGGACATCATGCGATTAATCGCATTTAACTATGGACATCATGCGATTAATCGCGATGAAATATTTTAATCGACTGACAGCCCTACCATTTTTAGATCCAAACAAGTGTAAAGTAAAAAATAGTAGTGCCATAGTTGCAACACCACTTGTTATTGTGTTATTATTTATTTATCTCAGACTTAAGTGTATGCTGGGGCATCTTGTGATAACATCTTTAAGATTGTTTGATTTTTACTACAAATTATGTAAACTAAAAAAGTAGGGTCCTGTCAGTGATGATATATTTGTTATTTGTAAGGCAAAGTGATGCCAGTGTGCCTTAGTGTAATCAAGAGTTAAAAGCATATTTGAGATCATATCACGCATAGCGATTTTTATTGCCAAGATAATCGTGAGAAGAAATGCCACCAAACGATGCCTACCTCCACGACCATCACCTAGCCTGACGCAGTAACCAATCCAGACCAGTTATACCTCTGAAAGCTGTTTTGTTTTATGACTCAATTCACAGACCTTAGCTTACTTGCACCTCTGATAGGTAACTCTGATAACTCTGGTGGTGGTGTTAGGTCTAAAGAACCATTAAAAGAAACCCCTGTTTTCTTAGAAGAGAAGAGGCTGTCACACAGCACATTTGAACCCAATACATCGTCTGCTCACAAGTGGAGCATCCATTAGCACACTTTGCAGTAAGATCCCTCACACAAACTAATGTGCTGTTTACACGAGATTATGAGAACGAAACGGGTTGTATCCGCTACTTTTCTCTTTCGTGTAGCCCGTTCGTTCACACGAGGTCGTAACGGAAACACGGAAACGGACCCCGCAAGCGATAACGGGCCCCAAGGTGGATAGATCTGCAACCTGAACGCTCTGGGGGGGCAAACGGCTCCGTGTGCACGCCCTATACGATCATTTCCCGATAATGAAGCCATAGCCCCACCTCTCCCCACCTCTGCTGCTCACTGCTGTAGCATGGTCAGTAGCTACTGTCAGTAGCTATTGACCAGGCTACAGATGTTAGTGCAAAATCTACAGCTCCTCTACCACAACCATCAGCAACAAGTGGACATGGAGAATTACATGAACTACATGTTGCTAAATCCACCGCGGGGCATAAACAGAAGGGCAACCATGGCAACCATGCTCGAGGGTCTTTGCTGCTTTTGGTGTATTTTGTGGCGAAAGTACAGCGCCACTTACAGGCCCGGCATATGTACTACAGCGTCTCCAGCACTCCCTAGACTTTTTTGATATCGTATTCAGTTCGTTTCGTTTTCGTGTAACACATGTTCACATACTGTATACAAATCCCATACTTTCACCTCCACATTAGCACACAAACTGGTAAGTGTCTCCCACACACATTCTCACCACTTCCCTCGTACCTAACATACTCGGTGCACTGTTACAGCACAGAGACTTGGCTGATATGCGTGCATCATTGACTGCTCCTACAGATGACTGCAGCCTTCTGAATTCACAGAGACAAAGGCAGGGATTGTTCCTATGGTGGCTCAGAGGCCCAAGAACAACCAGCTCATTACACACCTATGCCCTAAGACAGGCGTAAGTAATGATAACTGCCTAAAAAAGAAACAGCACAAAGCTAAAGAGGGAGTGCGCATGAAGGTTCTCCGTCATTGTTTGTGGGTTTTGGCGTCTCTTCACTTGTGTGTGTGTCGCCGCAGAATGAACTCATGCAGAAGCTGAACGCCATGAATCACAAGCTGGCACATAGCTGATTAAGATATGCTGTTAATTATTATTTGATACAAGCCGCTACCCGAATAGCAAACGATGATGTTAACTAAACAAACACAAGAGCGGATAGGGAAATAACAATACGATTGTTACCTTCATTACATTAGCTAACATGACAATGTACAGTCCAATGTCATTTCCACAACCTGATTTCTACAAATATGTTGCATCATTTGAACAGTGCATTGTCTTTGATTTGTTCAGGCAAATATGCAAGCAGAACCGTTGAAGATTCAAAATGGACACCAATGACCACATGTTAGTCTAATTAACCTTCAACTGACTTTTAAATGTAGACATTAACCATGAGCTGTTATCAGTACAATTTAAACATACACATAAGAAGTTGTTTAAGCAACACAATTGATCAACACACACGTTTCGCTGTGCAGATATGTCGCAGCCCACCTAACCATACCTGCTATATGTATCACCTTCAGCTACTGTATGTAAGGCCAAACTCCTTTGATATGTAAAACATATGGTGTAATAGACCAACTCAAATGAACCAATCTTCATTCCCTATGATACCCACAGAAATCCCCCGAGCCGAATTTGGCAGTAGACTAAATGTGAGGGACTTTAGTGCTATTATTTCTTTAAAATAGCTCCATAAAAACCTACTGTACAGACTAAGCCACAGAGAATTCTATGGAAATGAGAACCTAAAATAACACTAATCTTTATTTAAGATGTTTCCATATTTTTACAATGTTGCCGTGGACACAGTGCCATTCACTCGTTACCTGGCGATGGCTATTAAAGCCTCAACTATACATCAGCTAACAAAGTGATTATAATGTGAAGTAATGACAGATTTCAGGTTAAGCTAAGTTTCCTACAGTCCTCGCCAAGACACCGCAGGGTGTGGATTTGTGTGCAGCAGCTACATCTCTTCTACAGCCTTGAATGGCTTAACGTCTTTCTCCATTCCTACAGGAATAGACTGCTGTCCTGCAGACACTGCTGTGGGAGTGCCACATAGGCCCGTGCTGTCTACAGTCGTGGTGTACAGAGCAGTCTGAGATTAGCTTTAATCTGTCAGTGAGGACTGGGGAGTCACAGAGGAGGACTGACACTGTAATCCTAACTAAGCCCCCCCCATACACACCAAAGGTAGGAGCATTCATATCTGTGAGAATCAGTCTACAGGTCTGTCCATCCACCTCTCTACTTACAAGTGAAACAGAGAGTATTTATACTCCCATCACAACACTGCCAAAATACAACCATACTTGTACAGAACATTTTATTTCGACAAATACCTATTTTGTCATAGAACACATGTAGTTTCATGTAAGTTAATGAACTTAAATGAGGTGACGATAAATAAATACATTTTACATTTCTGATTTTATTTCAAAAATATTTATCATTGCTGATAAAATAATAATCTAAGTTCAAATGTAAAGGGCTTCTCATCTACATAGCTGACGACTTACATCTGCCTACATTTTTTTTTTAATACAGTTGGCAGTATCATAAGGTAACAGGCAATGGGGGAGGGGACTTCAAAACTATTCTACCATCCAACACGCACTTCTGAAGGACCAGCGGCTTATGAAGCGACATATCTTAGCCAGCTCAGTCAGCCTTATTTTACAGTATAAACACAAAAGTTGGGACACACACACTTTGTTTACATTAAATAAGCACAACAACCTGACTTACTCTGGGAGAATAAGAATAATAAAAAGCAATACTCAAAAGCCTGCCATATGCTTCTTCAGCAAGTCTGTCTTTAAGAAGCACCAAAGTACAGAAGTTAGTCACAGTTGCTGCAGTTTGAATGCACAACGCACGTTCTGTCGAAGGCTTCATCATGTGGCTTCTGGTGTGTAAGTAACTTTCTATCATGTTATTTTTTGGCAATTCCACTTTTATAGGACAGTTGACTGTTAAGAGGCAGACAGGAAACAGGTGATTGTATTTCACACCATCCTCTGTCTTGCATTGAAATTGTCAACAAATGGTTTTTTTAATTAATGGAGAAAAAAGTAACGGTATCAGGATAATTAAAGCAAGTATCGCATCACAAAAATATTGTACAGCGCTTCGGTGATGTGGTATGAGATCTTACTGTTCATCTACTTAGGAGCCGTAGTCTATCACTTTTTTTAATTAAACATTACAAACATTTATATGTCCAGTTTATTAGTTGTGGGATTTCCTTCTCTTTCATGTGTAAACCTGTGAAGCACAATCGCAAATGTTTCCCCATTTTGTTGACCAACACAATATTCATTGATAACCAAACACAGAGCTGAGGTCACAACACTAGAAGAGGGGTAACACAGCCCAAAACATAGAGACCACTACCATGGTTTCTATTGTATCTAAGGTTTGAAAAGGTGATGATATTTCTGCCCCTTCTCCAAACAATGTCCAGTAACTCAATAATAATACCTTTCCACAGCAGCCTGGAATGTTTCAAATCTGTCTTTTAAGCTCCTGTGATGAAACCCTGCTCTGTGTTTTAACATCATCCAGGCCTCTAAAGATGTGGGAGCGGGCTTTGTGCAAACATATTTAGTAGACCACTGGTACCTCTTTGTACAATGGATGGAAAGCAGGGAAGGAAAGAGATAAGGGTAAGAAATAATGCGGACCAATACGGAAGCATGAGCGTTATTTTTTCACAACTTCCTGTCACAGCCCGCAGTATTTAAGCAATAATAACAGGGTGGAAACACTGACATATATGTATGCGTGTGTGTGTGCACTTACACAAACAAAACTAGAAAGAGTGACAATGAGATGTAAGATTTAACAGCTGGCAAATTGAACAATAGGTGAACATCTAGGAGGTCAGAGAAGTTTGAAAACAAAATGTTCTTTATTTTCATAGCTTTCCACTGAAGAACAGAAAAGCTCTACTGGAGAGGGAGCCACGTTCTCTAACGCTGACAGAAAGTGCAGGAGATACACAGAGGTGACCGTTTATTTGGAATAAAAGACACGAGACAACAAAACAAAAACAAACACCATTATCTGGACTAGCCTGTGTATTCCTTTTACCTGCTTAGACTTTAAACCTATGAGATCCTTCAACAAATATTTGAGCAAGTGAAACTGACTATGGTAAAATAGCTCGAGGCAACAAATGCAAACGTCACAGGCATTCGGTGAAAGTTGTTTTCAGGATAGAGGGAAATAAGCATGACAAAGAATGACATGCAGAGAAACAGAATGCAGTTTCCTCTACAGCCTCTCAGTAACACTGCACAACACATGCATGGTACAATATGACACACAAAGAAAACGCAGGCTGCAAAGCCTGATTTCATGCACAAACAACACACAAGTAACACAAAGGGTGTCAGCTGCACTTTCTGACAAGGACAATGGAGAGTTATGACACCGACAGTTCTTCATCAGTAGAAGTTAGCTGTCAACCGGCCTAGCTTTTCTTTCCGTCTCGTCAACCATTATTCATACTTCCTGTCTGCTCAATGTCAGGAGGTGCTACTGTACGACTTAGCTTTGCACGGCAGTCTCAGAATAGGATGCATCTGATCAGCTTAGTAGGTGACAGTATGACATTAGTAGTAGCAACAACACAAACACTTCCTCCTTAGCATGCAGCATGCAGTTGCTGTGGTCTGGTCTAACAAGAACACTTGCCTTCTGTGAATTGTTCATGGTGACACAAACAGAAAATTAACTGCATAGCTGCTTCTTCTCCTTCAAGTGAATCATGTGAAAATAATCACGATAATTGAAATTCACAATGATTATTATGTTTTATTTATTTATTTGAAATCAGTAAGCGAGGTCAAATCCTATATCATGCAATCCCTACTTGAGCTGCAACTTATGATTATTTTATTATGGATTCATCAGAGAATGAAATACTTGACATTTCCTAAAGAGAGGGGACCTTCATCGTCTCAGCAAAGCTCTTATTCACAGTTGCCATAACACATTAAAGTGCCAGTCATGATCAAATGTATTACAACATTCAGCAAGGTTAATGTGACAATTCAGCAGTCTGAGTTATTAGGTCCATTTGAGTGGGAATTATATTACAGCAATGTTACGAGGAAATTCCACATCTGTGGTGGTGGAGAGGTAGCTGCTGAAAGTTTGGAGACTTTGGTGCCTGAAGCAAAAAGCTAGGACCACCACCATTACATAGACACAAAACGATGTTTCAAAACTAAACAGCTCTCAGACAATTGATGTTGTCTGATTGATACAGGCTCACAAAGTGAAAGGGATGAGGAATTAAAAAAACTTCAGAAACAAAAAAAACAACGGAGGTGAAGATACTTAGAGATTCCTCTCTAAGTATATTATTTCAGCGGCGTGGTGACTCTGCATTCCTCTGTGTGTTACAGCACTTTCATTACACAACTGAGCTCTACCATCCAGTCACAACAGGCTTCAGAGCAAACCCAACTCTTCAGCCAACAGCTGCTCGTCTCTCTTTCTGTAAAGCACAGTAGGAGCACAGCGAACAGAGAGCACTTCTGTACATGTTATTCATTATTACGCTCGTCCATGGCAGAGTAGAGCTGCAGTAAATGCACCTATTTTAACTATTGCGTTGACAATGATTAGTCTATCCGAGGATTTGAAGAACTGAGATAGATATTTGAACGTTATATTCTGACATTTTACAGACCAAAAGATTCTTCTGCAGATAAAAATATATAATATTTATTTGCAGCCATAATTATTCCAACAAGTGTCTTCATTTCAACTTGTTATTAGAAATCCATTCTCTACATGTTTATCCATCACAGGTCTCATTAAGTTAAACATGTATAAGATCCACAAGAGCAAACCTGCTCCCTGTGAATTCAAACTGTTGCTTCTGTTGTGCTTTTGTCTACATCTCATCAGTTATGTCACCTGTCTTCCACAACAACAATAACACCTGCAACTAAATCCCTGACTTGGGGAGTGTGCACAGGAGCAACATGCGTGAACGTATAAACTATTGAGAATGAAATCAGTCATTCTAGCTCCCCAAAGCCATCACCTGTAACTTGTTATTATCGTTGACTGTAACATGTTTCTACCTCCATTAATCTTCTTATCTGCATTTCAGTTTTCTAGCTTCTTTATCACTCCCTTTTTTCTCTCTCTCTGTTACACACTCTCTCTTCTCTCCCTGTTTCTGCCTCCCCTTCTCTCTCTCTCTCCCAGTCGCTCACTGCAGCTCCGTTGCTCAGCCTTGCTCTGAAATACTCCCGTTCACTCCGAGCCAAGGGGCCCTGCCACTAGCAGTCCATAAAGCACTCGAGTTTCATGCTGGCACTCTGTCATCCTATTCTTCAGCTCACAGTATGCTCTTCTTCCACTGAGATGGAGAGAACACGAACTGTGTGTGTGTGTGTGTGTGTGTGTGTGTGTGTGTGTGTGTGTGTGTGTGTGTGTGTGTGTGTGTGTGTCTTCTAGGTGTCTGTGTGTGCCTAGGTGTCTGTGTGTGCCTAGGTGTGTGTGTGTGTGTGAGTGATAGGGACTAGAACAGACATAAATAAAACGAAAGAAGGCAAAAGACACCCACTGTGCAACAAAGCACATTTTAACTACTCCACTTGCCTCAGACGACACGAGTCAGACTGTGATTAAAGACGCGTGACCTGGCTTCATTCAAGGACGTGTTTGACATTAGGCTTCTGCTGAGGTGGTTCCCCCAGGAAGTAGGTGCACATGCAGCAGGCACCAGATTTCCTGCTTGAATGAAGGTGCACTTACCCTTGCTATTAGTCATGATCAACACCAACATGCTAACCTTAACCCGTGCCAAATGGTGACGATTTGTGCACCTTTGCAAAATACAAAGATGCATAAATGTTAGTCTGACAACGAGCAACAAGTGCCACATAAATACAAATGTAAAAAATGTTGCTCTTGTTGTGAGTGAAATTATTTTATTGTGGTATTCCTTTAAAGCTGCAACACAACTTCAGTTACAGGATGGGCCAAATGATCATGAGACGACAATATGTCACAATATGCATCAGGAAAGAACTAAAACTTGAAATCTCTTTTATGATCTGATTTCAATTCAGAGAGCTACAATCCAATTGCTAAATCATTTGTTATGAACCCATGTGTTTTATTTCCAACTCTGTTCTTATTGTGAGTCCACATGCACACTCAGATGAAATCAGTCCATTTGATTTGATGACAGAAGTAACCCAACAGGTAAATTGACGCTGCAAGTAGGCCTGTCGCGATAAGCAATTAATTGACTTATCGTACGATAAATAAAAATGAACTTGATAACTTTTCTGACCTCGATAAATTGCCGTTTACATGCGTGTTTGTTTACATAAGGATGTGACCAGCATTTTAGCCAGGCGCGCTGTGTCTGCCGGTGTTACCGAATAAGATGCGGGCCGAACAACTGGTGATATTCTATAACGGTATAGACAGATGTATCAGGGGCGTGGCCTTTGTCGAATAACCAGGAAATACACATTTTGATCGCTTCTTCTGTCGTTTACATCAATCTTTTGGTATATTTGGCTCCATAGGAACACTTTGATGCACATTCAGTACCAGTGTGTGAGGTTGTGGTTGCGATGCCGATATGCGGACGCGTACAGCGAGGACTACAAAAAGACACATGAGGTGACTGGGGATGTGTGTTCAAAACATTGCAAGCTTGAATAAATAATTTAAACCATTTATTTTTGCCAGACTTATTACTGAATATCATTCTTAAATGTGATACCAAGTCCATCTGAGACCTGTGTATACCTTCAGACAGCCACCAAGTGAAGCACACGTTGTTTACTCACAGTTTGACAGCAGCGTGGAGAAGTCTTCAGCTGTGGAGCTGTGATCCGCCCAGGATAAACTGTGATACGACTTCTGTGTCTTATATTTGTATCATACATCATTATTAATATGATGTTGAGTTGATTTGAGACCCGTTTATACTTTCATACAGTCTGTTAGTGAAACATACAGCCTGTCTGAGTTGTTTACACCCATCTCCAACGCAGCGTGGAGAGCTGTGGTAAACAGTGATCCGCTCAGATTAAACTGCGATACGACTTCTGTGGTTATCAACCAGTGAAGTTAGATGGAATTGGTTGCAAAACCTAACTCCATCTCCGGTGTGGGAATATTTGAGATTCAAGCCAAATCAACGAGGCGAACCTACGGACTTGAATGAGCCGGGCGGTGTTCGGCATTTCTTTTAAAGAGGTAGCAACAAAAGCTAGCAATACGACCAACCTTAAACTGCACCTGAAACACAACCACCCCATTCTGTTTTCCCAGCTGGGAGCAAATGAAACATTTCATTTGCAATGTTGGATGTTCAATAAAAAGTTCTGTTTGAAAGGATGTACTTG
>NW_011366121.1:104702-104950 GCF_000735185.1 Notothenia coriiceps | reverse complement strand
GAATATTGTGGATTTAAGGCAAATCAACGAGGCGAACCTACAGACTTGAATGAGCCGGGTGGTGTGTCGCATTTGTTTTAAAAAGGTAGCAACAAAAGCTAGCAATACGACCAACCTTAAACTGCACCTGAAACACAACCACCCCATTCCGTTTTCCCAGCTGGGAGCAAACACCGCACCTGGAGATGGAGAGCCCCCACCTTCCCGACAGTTTGCAATCAAAGATGCATTTGCCCGATAATGCAAAC